>NW_027656835.1:0-57573 GCF_964235325.1 Thermobia domestica
ACATTTTGAAAACCAATTTATACTTTCTGTACTACAAAGCTGAATTTTGCATCACCCTGTATATTTTTTCCAAATCTCAACCAAATATGCTAACTAAATGTTCTACACATCATCAGCGGAAAATAAATGCACAAATTACTACAAACTGCACTAAAAAATGAACGTAGTACCTGTTGCTTTAGAAGAAATAATTAACCCTCTCACGGCTGATGAGACCAAGTGACACTCGTTGTAACTGGAAAATGTATGGCTTCAACCACTAATTTCTTCAATTTTTTTTAAAAAACTCTCCTATTTGGTATATATATGTTGTTAGGCAACTATTCAACAATATAGCATATGTCATTCTACATATATATTATATTGTTGATCATTGTTACTATATACTACATACTATTCGCCATATCTCCCAAAGTTATTTACATATTTTGACGAAATAAAGCTAAAATTGAAGAGGAAACCCCTCCATTTTGTACGGTTGCGCTAAGGTCCTTTGCCCTTGAAGAAACGTTAAAATTCCTCCTATAAGGTTTGTTTCTCTTTTTTAGTTTTTCAAAATAAAACAGATTCGATTCCATTATATGTGGCTTTGACACACCATACTGTGGTTAACGAATGATAAAAGAGGAATATGTTACTGTACCATTCAGAAGTACATACAGGGCATTCGTTAATATATGCACTTTCTTCACATTTTGAAAACCAATTTATACTTTCTGTACTACAAAGCTGAATTTTGCATCACCCTGTATATTTTTTCCAAATCTCAACTAAATATGCTAACTAAATGTTCTACACATCATCAGCGGAAAATAAATGCACAAATTACTACAAACTGCACTAAAAAATGAACGTTGTACCTGTTGCTTTAGAAGAAATAGTTAACCCTCTCACGGCTGATGAGACCACGTGACACTCGTTGTAACTCGAAAATGTATGGCTTCAACCACTAATTTCTTCAATTTTTTTTAAAAACACTCCTATTTGGTATATATATGTTGTTAGGCAACTATTCAACAATATAGCATATGTCATTCTACATATATATTATATTATTATCCATTATTACTATATACTACATACTATTCGCCATATCTCCCAAAGTTATTTACATATTTTGACGAAATAAAGCTCAAATTGAAGAGGAAACCCCTCCATTTTGTACGGTTGCGATAGATGTCCTTTGCCCTTGAAGAGACGTTAAAATTCTTGTTAAAACCTTTGTTTCTCTTTTTTAGTTTTTTACAAAATAAAACAGATTCGATTCCATTATATGTGGCATTGACACACCATACTATGGTTAACGAATGATAAAAGAGGAGTATGTTAGTGTGCCATTCAGAAGTACATACAGGGCATTCGTTAATATATGCACTTTCTTCACATTTTGAAAACCAATTTATACTTTGTGTACTACAAAGCTGAATTTTGCATCACCCTGTATATTTTTTGCAAATCTCAACCAAATATGCTAACTAAATGTTCTACACATCATCAGCGGAAAATAAATGCACAAATTACTACAAACTGCACTAAAAAATGAACGTAGTACCTGTTGCTTTAGAAGAAATAATTAACCCTCTCACGGCTGATGAGACCACGTGACACTCGTTGTAACTGGAAAATGTATGGGTTCAACCACTAATTTCTTCAATTTTTTTAAAAAAACTCTCCTATTTGGTATATATATGTTGTTAGGCAACTATTCAACAATATAGCATATGTCATTCTACATATATATTATATTGTTGATCATTGTTACTATATACTACATACTATTCGCCATATCTCCCAAAGTTATTTACATATTTTGACGAAATAAAGCTAAAATTGAAGAGGAAACCCCTCCATTTTGTACGGTTGCGCTAAGGTCCTTTGCCCTTGAAGAAACGTTAAAATTCCTCCTATAAGGTTTGTTTCTCTTTTTTAGTTTTTCAAAATAAAACAGATTCGATTCCATTATATGTGGCTTTGACACACCATACTGTGGTTAACGAATGATAAAAGAGGAATATGTTACTGTACCATTCAGAAGTACATACAGGGCATTCGTTAATATATGCACTTTCTTCACATTTTGAAAACCAATTTATACTTTCTGTACTACAAAGCTGAATTTTGCATCACCCTGTATATTTTTTCCAAATCTCAACTAAATATGCTAACTAAATGTTCTACACATCATCAGCGGAAAATAAATGCACAAATTACTACAAACTGCACTAAAAAATGAACGTTGTACCTGTTGCTTTAGAAGAAATAGTTAACCCTCTCACGGCTGATGAGACCACGTGACACTCGTTGTAACTCGAAAATGTATGGCTTCAACCACTAATTTCTTCAATTTTTTTTAAAAACTCTCCTATTTGGTATATATATGTTGTTAGGCAACTATTCAACAATATAGCATATGTGATTCTACATATATATTATATTATTATCCATTATTACTATATACTACATACTATTCGCCATATCTCCCAAAGTTATTTACATATTTTGACGAAATAAAGCTCAAATTGAAGAGGAAACCCCTCCATTTTGTACGGTTGCGATAGATGTCCTTTGCCCTTGAAGAGACGTTAAAATTCTTGTTAAAACGTTTGTTTCTCTTTTTTAGTTTTTTACAAAATAAAACAGATTCGATTCCATTATATGTGGCATTGACACACCATACTGTGGTTAACGAATGATAAAAGAGGAATATGTTACTGTACCATTCAGAAGTACATACAGGGCATTCGTTAATATATGCACTTTCTTCACATTTTGAAAACCAATTTATACTTTCTGTACTACAAAGCTGAATTTTGCATCACCCTGTATATTTTTTCCAAATCTCAACCAAATATGCTAACTAAATGTTCTACACATCATCAGCGGAAAATAAATGCACAAATTACTACAAACTGCACTAAAAAATGAACGTTGTACCTGTTTCTTTAGAAGAAATAGTTAACCCTCTCACGGCTGATGAGACCACGTGACACTCGTTGTAACTCGAAAATGTATGGCTTCAACCACTAATTTCTTCAATTTTTTTAGAAACTCTCCTATTTGGTATATATATGTTGTTATATATGTTGAAGACGAAACCCCTCCATTTTGTACGGTTGCGATAGAGGTCCTTTGCCCTTGAAGAGACGTTAAAATTCTTGTTAAAACGTTTGTTTCTCTTTTTTAGTTTTTTACAAAATAAAACAGATTCGATTCCATTATATGTGGCTTTGACACACCATACTATGGTTAACGAATGATAAAAGAGGAATATGTTACTGTACCATTCAGAAGTACATACAGGACATTCGTTAATGTATGCACTTTCTTCACATTTTGAAAACCAATTTATACTTTCTGTACTACAAAGCTGAATTTTGCATCACCCTGTATATTTTTTCCAAATCTCAACTAAATATGCTAACTAAATGTTCTACACATCATCAGCGGAAAATAAATGCACAAATTACTACGAACTGCACTAAAAAATGAACGTTGTACCTGTTTCTTTAGAAGAAATAGTTAACACTCTCACTGCTGATGAGACCACGTGACACTCGTTGTAACTCGAAAATGTATGGCTTCAACCACTAATTTCTTCAATTTTTTTAAAAACTCTCCTATTTGGTATATATATGTTGTTAGGCAACTATTCAACAATATAGCATAAGTCATTCTACATATATATTTTATTGTTAATCATTGTTACTATATACTACATACTATTCGCCATATCTCCCAAAGTTATTTATATATTTTGACGAAATAAAGCTCAAATTGAACAGCAAACCCCTCCATTTTTTCCTTTTGCGATAAGGGTCCTTTGCCCTTGAAGGAACGTTAAAATTCCTCTTATAACATTTGTTTCTCTTTTCTAGTTTTTTCAAAATAAAACAGATTCGATTCCATTATATGTGGCTTTGACACACCATACTGTGGTTAACGAATGATAAAAGAGGAATATGTTACTGTACCATTCAGAAGTACATACAGGACATTCGTTAATATATGCACTTTCTTCACATTTTGAAAACCAATTTATACTTTGTGTACCACAAAGCTGAATTTTGCATCACCCTGTATATTTTTTCCAAATCTCAACCAAATATGCTAACTAAATGTTCTACACATCATCAGCGGAAAATAAATGCACAAATTACTACAAACTGCACTAAAAAATGAACGTAGTACCTGTTGCTTTAGAAGAAATAATTAACCCTCTCACGGCTGATGAGACCACGTGACACTCGTTGTAACTCGAAAATGTATGGCTTCAACCACTAATTTCTTCAATTTTTTTTTTAAAAAACTCTCCTATTTTTTATATATATGTTGTTAGGCAACTATTCAACAATATAGCATATGTCATTCTACATATATATTATATTGTTAATCATTGTTACTATATACTACATACTATTCGCCATATCTCCCAAAGTTATTTACATATTTTGACGAAATAAAGCTCAAATTGAAGAGGAAACCCCTCCATTTTGTACGGTTGCGATAGATGTCCTTTGCCCTTGAAGAGACGTTAAAATTCTTGTTAAAACCTTTGTTTCTCTTTTTTAGTTTTTTCAAAATAAAACAGATTCGATTCCATTATATGTGGCTTTGACACACCATACTATGGTTAACGAATGATAAAAGAGGAGTATGTTAGTGTGCCATTCAGAAGTACATACAGGGCATTCGTTAATATATGCACTTTCTTCACATTTTGAAAACCAATTTATACTTTGTGTACTACAAAGCTGAATTTTGCATCACCCTGTATATTTTTTGCAAATCTCAACCAAATATGCTAACTAAATGTTCTACACATCATCAGCGGAAAATAAATGCACAAATTACTACAAACTGCACTAAAAAATGAACGTAGTACCTGTTGCTTTAGAAGAAATAATTAACCCTCTCACGGCTGATGAGACCACGTGACACTCGTTGTAACTGGAAAATGTATGGCTTCAACCACTAATTTCTTCAATTTTTTTTAAAAAACTCTCCTATTTGGTATATATATGTTGTTAGGCAACTATTCAACAATATAGCATATGTCATTCTACATATATATTATATTGTTGATCATTGTTACTATATACTACATACTATTCGCCATATCTCCCAAAGTTATTTACATATTTTGACGAAATAAAGCTAAAATTGAAGAGGAAACCCCTCCATTTTGTACGGTTGCGCTAAGGTCCTTTGCCCTTGAAGAAACGTTAAAATTCCTCCTATAAGGTTTGTTTCTCTTTTTTAGTTTTTTCAAAATAAAACAGATTCGATTCCATTATATGTGGCTTTGACACACCATACTGTGGTTAACGAATGATAAAAGAGGAATATGTTACTGTACCATTCAGAAGTACATACAGGGCATTCGTTAATATATGCACTTTCTTCACATTTTGAAAACCAATTTATACTTTCTGTACTACAAAGCTGAATTTTGCATCACCCTGTATATTTTTTCCAAATCTCAACCAAATATGCTAACTAAATGTTCTACACATCATCAGCGGAAAATAAATGCACAAATTACTACAAACTGCACTAAAAAATGAACGTTGTACCTGTTGCTTTAGAAGAAATAGTTAACCCTCTCACGGCTGATGAGACCACGTGACACTCGTTGTAACTCGAAAATGTATGGCTTCAACCACTAATTTCTTCAATTTTTTTTAAAAACTCTCCTATTTGGTATATATATGTTGTTAGGCAACTATTCAACAATATAGCATATGTCATTCTACATATATATTATATTATTATCCATTATTACTATATACTACATTCTATTCGCCATATCTCCCAAAGTTATTTACATATTTTGACGAAATAAAGCTCAAATTGAAGAGCAAACCCCTCCATTTTGTACGGTTGCGATAGATGTCCTTTGCCCTTGAAGAGACGTTAAAATTCTTGTTAAAACGTTTGTTTCTCTTTTTTAGTTTTTTACAAAATAAAACAGATTCGATTCCATTATATGTGGCATTGACACACCATACTGTGGTTAACGAATGATAAAAGAGGAATATGTTACTGTACCATTCAGAAGTACATACAGGACATTCGTTAATATATGCACTTTCTTCACATTTTGAAAACCAATTTATACTTTCTGTACTACAAAGCTGAATTTTGCATCACCCTGTATATTTTTTCCAAATCTCAACCAAATATGCTAACTAAATGTTCTACACATCATCAGCGGAAAATAAATGCACAAATTACTACAAACTGCACTAAAAAATGAACGTTGTACCTGTTTCTTTAGAAGAAATAGTTAACCCTCTCACGGCTGATGAGACCACGTGACACTCGTTGTAACTCGAAAATGTATGGCTTCAACCACTAATTTCTTCAATTTTTTTAGAAACTCTCCTATTTGGTATATATATGTTGTTAGGCAACTATTCAACAATATAGCATATGTCATTCTACATATATATTTTATTGTTAATCATTGTTACTATATACTACATACTATTCGCCATATCTCCCAAAGTTATTTACATATTTTGACGAAATAAAGCTCAAATTGAACAGCAAACCCCTCCATTTTTTCCTTTTGCGATAAGGGTCCTTTGCCCTTGAAGGATCGTTAAAATTCCTCTTATAACGTTTGTTTCTCTTTTTTAGTTTTTTCAAAATAAAACAGATTCGATTCCATTATATGTGGCTTTGACACACCATACTGTGGTTAACGAATGATAAAAGAGGAATATGTTACTGTACCATTCAGAAGTACATACAGGACATTCGTTAATATATGCACTTTCTTCACATTTTGAAAACCAATTTATACTTTGTGTACTACAAAGCTGAATTTTGCATCACCCTGTATATTTTTTCCAAATCTCAACCAAATATGCTAACTTAATGTTCTACACATCATCAGCGGAAAATAAATGCACAAATTACTACAAACTGCACTAAAAAATGAACGTAGTACCTGTTGCTTTAGAAGAAATAGTTAACCCTCTCACGGCTGATGAGACCACGTGACACTCGTTGTAACTGGAAGATGTATGGCTTCAACCACTAATTTCTTCAATTTTTTTAAAAAACTTTCCTATTTGGTATATATATATTGTAAGGCAACTATTCAACAATATAGCATATGTCATTCTACATATATATTATATTGTTAATCATTGTTACTATATAGTATATACTATTCGCCATATCTCCCAAACTTATTTACATATTTTGACAAAATAAAGCTAAAATTGAAGAGGAAACCCCTCCATTTTGTCCTGTTGCGATAAAAGTCCTTTGCCCTTGAAGAAACATTAAAATTCCTCTTATAACGTTTGTTTCTCTTTTTTAGTTTTTTCAAAATAAAACAGATTCGATTCCATTATATGTGGCTTTGACAAACCATACTATGGTTAACGAATGATAAAAGAGGAATATGTTACTGTGCCATTCAGAAGTACATACAGGGCATTCGTTAATATATGCACTTTCTTCACATTTTGAAAACCAAGTTAAACTTTCTGTACTATAAAGCTGAATTTTGCATCACCCTGTATATTTTTTACAAATCTCAACCAAATATGCTAACTAAATGTTCTACACATCATCATGGGAAACTAATGCACAAATTACTACAAACTGCACTAAAAAATGAACGTAGTACCTGTTGCTTTAGAAGAAATAGTTAACCTTCTCACGGCTAATGAGACCACGTGACACTCGATGTAACTGGAAAATGTATGGCTTCAACCACTAATTTCTTCAATTTTTTAAAAAACTCTCCTATTTGGTATATATATGTTGTTAGGCAACTATTCAACAATATAGCATATGTCATTCTACATATATATTATATTGTTAATCATTGTTACTATATACTACATACTATTCGCCATATCTGCCAAAGTTATTTACATATTTTGACGAAATAAAGCTAAAATTGAAGAGGAAACCCCTCCATTTTGTACGGTTGCGCTACGGTCCTTTGCCCTTGAAGAAACGTTAAAATTCCTCCTATAAGGTTTGTTTCTCTTTTTTAGTTTTTTCAAAATAAAACAGATTCGATTCCATTATATGTGACTTTGACACACCATACTATGGTTAACGAATGATAAAAGAGGAGTATGTTAGTGTGCCATTCAGAAATACATACAGGGCATTCGTTAATATATGCACTTTCTTCACATTTTGAAAACCAATTTATACTTTGTGTACTACAAAGCTGAATTTTGCATCACCCTGTATATTTTTTGCAAATCTCAACCAAATATGCTAACTAAATGTTCTACACATCATCAGCGGAAAATAAATGCACAAATTACTACAAACTGCACTAAAAAATGAACGTAGTACCTGTTGCTTTAGAAGAAATAATTAACCCTCTCACGGCTGATGAGACCACGTGACACTCGTTGTAACTGGAAAATGTATGGGTTCAACCACTAATTTCTTCAATTTTTTTTAAAAAACTCTCCTATTTGGTATATATATGTTGTTAGGCAACTATTCAACAATATAGCATATGTCATTCTACATATATATTATATTGTTAATCATTGTTACTATATACTACATACTATTCGCCATATCTCCCAAAGTTATTTACATATTTTGACGAAATAAAGCTAAAATTGAAGAGGAAACCCCTCCATTTTGTACGGTTGCGCTAAGGTCCTTTGCCCTTGAATTAACGTTAAAATTCCTCTTATAAGGTTTGTTTCTCTTTTTTAGTTTTTTCAAAATAAAACAGATTCGATTCCATTATATGTGGCTTTGACAGACCATACTGTGGTTAACGAATGATAAAAGAGGAATATGTTACTGTGCCATTCAGAAGTACATACAGGGCATTCGTTAATATATGCAGTTTCTTCACATTTTGAAAACCAATTTAAACTTTCTGTACTACAAAGCTGAATTTTGCATCACCCTGTATATTTTTTCCAAATCTCAACTAAATATGCTAACTAAATGTTCTACACATCATCATGGGAAAATAAATGCACAAATTACTACAAACTGCACTAAAAAATGAAAGTAGTACCTGTTGCTTTAGAAGAAATAGTTAACCCTCTCACGGCTGATGAGACCACGTGACACTCGTTGTAACTCGAAAATGTATGGCTTCAACCACTAATTTCTTCAATTTTTTAAAAAACTCTCCTATTTGGTATATATATGTTGTTAGGCAACTATTCAACAATATAGCATATGTCATTCTACATATATATTATTTTGTTATACATTGTTACTATATACTACATACTCTTCGCCATATCTCCCAAACTTATTTACATATTTTGACGAAATAAAGCTCAAATTGAAGAGCAAACCCATCCATTTTGTACGGTTGCGATACAGGTCCTTTGCCCTTGAAGAAACATTAAAATTCCTCTTATAACGTTTGTTTCTCTTTTTTAGTTTTTTCAAAACAAAACAGATTCGATTCCATTATATGTGGCTTTGACACACCATACTATGGTTAACGAATGATAAAAGAGGAATATGTTACTGTGCCATTCAGAAGTACATACAGGGCATTCGTTAATATATGCACTTTCTTCACATTTTGAAAACCAATTTATACTTTCTGTACTACAAAGCTGAATTTTGCATCACCCTGTATATTTTTTCCAAATCTCAACCAAATATGCTAACTAAATGTTCTACACATCATCATGGGAAACTAATGCACAAATTACTACAAACTGCACTAAAAAATGAACGTAGTACCTGTTGCTTTAGAAGAAATAGTTAACCCTCTCACGGCTGATGAGACCACGTGACACTCGTTGTAACTGGAAAATGTATGGCTTCAACCACTAATTTCTTCAATTTTTTTTAAAAACTTTCCTATTTGGTATATATATGTTGTAAGGCAACTATTCAACAATATAGCATATGTCATTCTACATATATATTATATTGTTAATCATTGTTACTATATAGTATATACTATTCGCCATATCTCCCAAACTTATTTACATATTTTGAAAAAATAAAGCTAAAATTGAAGAGGAAACCCCTCCATTTTGTCCTGTTGCGATAAAAGTCCTTTGCCCTTGAAGAAACATTAAAATTCCTCTTATAACGTTTGTTTCTCTTTTTTAGTTTTTTCAAAATAAAACAGATTCGATTCCATTATATGTGGCTTTGACAAACCATACTATGGTTAACGAATGATAAAAGAGGAATATGTTACTGTGCCATTCAGAAGTACATACAGGGCATTCGTTAATATATGCACTTTCTTCACATTTTGAAAACCAAGTTAAACTTTCTGTACTATAAAGCTGAATTTTGCATCACCCTGTATATTTTTTACAAATCTCAACCAAATATGCTAACTAAATGTTCTACACATCATCATGGGAAACTAATGCACAAATTACTACAAACTGCACTAAAAAATGAACGTAGTACCTGTTGCTTTAGAAGAAATAGTTAACCTTCTCACGGCTAATGAGACCACGTGACACTCGATGTAACTGGAAAATGTATGGGTTCAACCACTAATTTCTTCAATTTCTTAAAAAACTCTCCTATTTGGTATATATATGTTGTTAGGCAACTATTCAACAATATAGCATATGTCATTCTACATATATATTATATTGTTAATCATTGTTACTATATACTACATACTATTCGCCATATCTCCCAAAGTTATTTACATATTTTGACGAAATAAAGCTCAAATTGAAGAGGAAACCCCTCCATTTTGTACGGTTGCGCTACGGTCCTTTGCCCTTGAAGGAACGTTAAAATTCCTCCTATAAGGTTTGTTTCTCTTTTTTAGTTTTTTCAAAATAAAACAGATTCGATTCCATTATATGTGGCTTTGACACACCATACTATGGTTAACGAATGATACAAGAGGAGTATGTTAGTGTGCCATTCAGAAGTACATACAGGGCATTCGTTAATATATGCACTTTCTTCACATTTTGAAAACCAATTTATACTTTGTGTACTACAAAGCTGAATTTTGCATCACCCTGTATATTTTTTGCAAATCTCAACCAAATATGCTAACTAAATGTTCTACACATCATCAGCGGAAAATAAATGCGCAAATTACTACAAACTGCACTAAAAAATGAACGTAGTACCTGTTGCTTTAGAAAAAATAATTAACCCTCTCACGGCTGATGAGACCACGTGACACTCGTTGTAACTGGAAAATGTATGGCTTCAACCACTAATTTCTTCAAATTTTTAAAAAACTCTCCTATTTGGTATATATATGTTGTTAGGCAACTATTCAACAATATAGCATATGTCATTCTACATATATATTATATTGTTAATCATTGTCACTATATACTACATACTATTCGCCATATCTCCCAAACTTATTTACATATTTTGACGAAATAAAGCTAAAATTGAAGAGGAAAGCCCTCCATTTTGTCCTGTTGCGATAAGTGTCCTTTGCCCTTGAAGGAACGTTAAAATTACTCTTCTAACGTTTGTTTCTGTTTTTTAGTTTTTTCAAAATAAAACAGATTCGATTCCATTATATGTGGCTTTGACACACCATACTATGGTTAACGAATGATAAAGGAGGAATACGTTACTATGCCATTCAGAAGTACATACAGGGCATTCGTTAATATATGCACTTCTTCACATTTTGAAAACCAAGTTAAACTTTCTGCACTACAAAGCTGAATTTTGCATCACCCTGTATATTTTTTCCAAATCTCAACCAAATATGCTAACTAAATGTTCTACACATCATCATGGGAAAATAAATGCACAAATTACTACAAATTGCACTAAAAAATGAACGTAGTACCTGTTGCTTTAGAAGAAATAGTTAACTCTCTCACGGCTGATGAGACAACGTGACACTCGTTGTAACTGGAAAATGTATGGCTTCAACCACTAATTTCTTCATTTTTAAAAAAAAAAACTCTCCTATTTGGTACATATATGTTGTTACTCAACTATTCAACAATATAGCATATGTCATTCTACATATATATTATTTTGTTATACATTGTTACTATATACTACATACTCTTCGCCATATCTCCCAAACTTATTTACATATTTTGACGAAATAAAGCTCAAATTGAAGAGCAAACCCATCCATTTTGTACGGTTGCGATACAGGTCCTTTGCCCTTGAAGAAACATTAAAATTCCTCTTATAACGTTTGTTTCTCTTTTTTAGTTTTTTCAAAACAAAACAGATTCGATTCCATTATATGTGGCTTTGACACACCATACTATGGTTAACGAATGATAAAAGAGGAATATGTTACTGTGCCATTCAGAAGTACATACAGGGCATTCGTTAATATATGCACTTTCTTCACATTTTGAAAACCAATTTATACTTTCTGTACTACAAAGCTGAATTTTGCATCACCCTGTATATTTTTTCCAAATCTCAACCAAATATGCTAACTAAATGTTCTACACATCATCATGGGAAACTAATGCACAAATTACTACAAACTGCACTAAAAAATGAACGTAGTACCTGTTGCTTTAGAAGAAATAGTTAACCCTCTCACGGCTGATGAGACCACGTGACACTCGTTGTAACTGGAAAATGTATGGCTTCAACCACTAATTTCTTCAATTTTTTTTAAAAACTTTCCTATTTGGTATATATATGTTGTAAGGCAACTATTCAACAATATAGCATATGTCATTCTACATATATATTATATTGTTAGTCATTGTTACTATATAGTATATACTATTCGCCATATCTCCCAAACTTATTTACATATTTTGACAAAATAAAGCTAAAATTGAAGAGGAAACCCCTCCATTTTGTCCTGTTGCGATAAAAGTCCTTTGCCCTTGAAGAAACATTAAAATTCCTCTTATAACGTTTGTTTCTCTTTTTTAGTTTTTTCAAAATAAAACAGATTCGATTCCATTATATGTGGCTTTGACAAACCATACTATGGTTAACGAATGATAAAAGAGGAATATGTTACTGTGCCATTCAGAAGTACATACAGGGCATTCGTTAATATATGCACTTTCTTCACATTTTGAAAACCAAGTTAAACTTTCTGTACTATAAAGCTGAATTTTGCATCACCCTGTATATTTTTTACAAATCTCAACCAAATATGCTAACTAAATGTTCTACACATCATCATGGGAAACTAATGCACAAATTACTACAAACTGCACTAAAAAATGAACGTAGTACCTGTTGCTTTAGAAGAAATAGTTAACCTTCTCACGGCTAATGAGACCACGTGACACTCGATGTAACTGGAAAATGTATGGCTTCAACCACTAATTTCTTCAATTTCTTAAAAAACTCTCCTATTTGGTATATATATGTTGTTAGGCAACTATTCAACAATATAGCATATGTCATTCTACATATATATTATATTGTTAATCATTGTTACTATATACTACATACTATTCGCCATATCTCCCAAAGTTATTTACATATTTTGACGAAATAAAGCTAAAATTGAAGAGGAAACCCCTCCATTTTGTACGGTTGCGCTACGGTCCTTTGCCCTTGAAGAAACGTTAAAATTCCTCCTATAAGGTTTGTTTCTCTTTTTTAGTTTTTTCAAAATAAAACAGATTCGATTCCATTATATGTGGCTTTGACACACCATACTATGGTTAACGAATGATACAAGAGGAGTATGTTAGTGTGCCATTCAGAAGTACATACAGGGCATTCGTTAATATATGCACTTTCTTCACATTTTGAAAACCAATTTATACTTTGTGTACTACAAAGCTGAATTTTGCATCACCCTGTATATTTTTTGCAAATCTCAACCAAATATGCTAACTAAATGTTCTACACATCATCAGCGGAAAATAAATGCACAAATTACTACAAACTGCACTAAAAAATGAACGTAGTACCTGTTGCTTTAGAAGAAATAATTAACCCTCTCACGGCTGATGAGACCACGTGACACTCGTTGTAACTGGAAAATGTATGGGTTCAACCACTAATTTCTTCAATTTTTTTAAAAAAACTCTCCTATTTGGTATATATATGTTGTTAGGCAACTATTCAACAATATAGCATATGTCATTCTACATATATATTATATTGTTAATCATTGTTACTATATACTACATATTATTCGCCATATCTCCCAAAGTTATTTACATATTTTGACGAAATAAAGCTAAAATTGAAGAGGAAACCCCTCCATTTTGTACGGTTGCGCTACGGTCCTTTGCCCTTGAAGAAACGTTAAAATTCCTCTTATAAGGTTTGTTTCTCTTTTTTAGTTTTTTCAAAATAAAACAGATTCGATTCCATTATATGTGGCTTTGACACACCATACTGTGGTTAACGAATGATAAAAGAGGAATATGTTACTGTGCCATTCAGAAGTACATACAGGGCATTCGTTAATATATGCAGTTTCTTCACATTTTGAAAACCAATTTATACTTTCTGTACTACAAAGCTGAATTTTGCATCACCCTGTATATTTTTTCCAAATCTCAACTAAATATGCTAACTAAATGTTCTACACATCATCAGCGGAAAATAAATGCACAAATTACTACAAACTGCACTAAAAAATGAACGTAGTACCTGTTGCTTTAGAAGAAATAGTTAACCCTCTCACGGCTGATGAGACCACGTGACACTCGTTGTAACTGGAAAATGTATGGCTTCAACCAGTAATTTTTTCAATTTTTTAAAAAACTCTCCTATTTGGTATATATATGTTGTTAGGCAACTATTCAACAATATAGCATATGTCATTCTACATATATATTATATTGTTAATCATTGTCACTATATACTACATACTATTCGCCATATCTCCCAAACTTATTTACATATTTTGACGAAATAAAGCTAAAATTGAAGAGGAAACCCCTCCATTTTGTCCTGTTGCGATAAGTGTCCTTTGCCCTTGAAGGAACGTTAAAATTACTCTTCTAACGTTTGTTTCTGTTTTTTAGTTTTTTCAAAATAAAACAGATTCGATTCCATTATATGTGGCTTTGACACACCATACTATGGTTAACGAATGATAAAGGAGGAATACGTTACTATGCCATTCAGAAGTACATACAGGGCATTCGTTAATATATGCACTTCTTCACATTTTGAAAACCAAGTTAAACTTTCTGCACTACAAAGCTGAATTTTGCATCACCCTGTATATTTTTTCCAAATCTCAACCAAATATGCTAACTAAATGTTCTACACATCATCATGGGAAAATAAATGCACAAATTACTACAAATTGCACTAAAAAATGAACGTAGTACCTGTTGCTTTAGAAGAAATAGTTAACTCTCTCACGGCTGATGAGACAACGTGACACTCGTTGTAACTGGAAAATGTATGGCTTCAACCACTAATTTCTTCATTTTTTAAAAAAAAAAAACACTCCTATTTGGTACATATATGTTGTTACTCAACTATTCAACAATATAGCATATGTCATTCTACATATATATTATTCTGTTATACATTGTTACTATATACTACATACTCTTCGCCATATCTCCCAAACTTATTTACATATTTTGACGAAATAAAGCTCAAATTGAAGAGCAAACCCATCCATTTTGTACGGTTGCGATAAAGGTCCTTTGCCCTTGAAGAAACATTAAAATTCCTCTTATAACGTTTGTTTCTCTTTTTTAGTTTTTTCAAAACAAAACAGATTCGATTATTCCATTATATGTGGCATTGACACACCATACTGTGGTTAACGAATGATAAAAGAGGAACATGTTACTGTACCATTCAGAAGTACATACAGGACATTCGTTAATATATGCACTTTCTTCACATTTTGAAAACCAATTTATACTTTCTGTACTACAAAGCTGAATTTTGCATCACCCTGTATATTTTTTCCAAATCTCAACCAAATATGCTAACTAAATGTTCTACACATCATCAGCGGAAAATAAATGCACAAATTACTACAAACTGCACTAAAAAATGAACGTTGTACCTGTTTCTTTAGAAGAAATAGTTAACCCTCTCACGGCTGATGAGACAACGTGACACTCGTTGTAACTCGAAAATGTATGGCTTCAACCACTAATTTCTTCAATTTTTTTAGAAACTCTCCTATTTGGTATATATATGTTGTTAGGCAACTATTCAACAATATAGCATATGTCATTCTACATATATATTTTATTGTTAATCATTGTTACTATATACTACATACTATTCGCCATATCTCCCAAAGTTATTTACATATTTTGACGAAATAAAGCTCAAATTGAACAGCAAACCCCTCCATTTTTTCCTTTTGCGATAAGGGTCCTTTGCCCTTGAAGGAACGTTAAAATTCCTCTTATAACGTTTGTTTCTCTTTTTTAGTTTTTTCAAAATAAAACAGATTCGATTCCATTATATGTGGCTTTGACACACCATACTGTGGTTAACGAATGATAAAAGAGGAATATGTTACTGTACCATTCAGAAGTACATACAGGACATTCGTTAATATATGCACTTTCTTCACATTTTGAAAACCAATTTATACTTTGTGTACTACAAAGCTGAATTTTGCATCACCCTGTATATTTTTTCCAAATCTCAACCAAATATGCTAACTAAATGTTCTACACATCATCAGCGGAAAAGAAATGCACAAATTACTACAAACTGCACTAAAAAATGAACGTAGTACCTGTTGCTTTAGAAGAAATAATTAACCCTCTCACGGCTGATGAGACCACGTGACACTCGTTGTAACTGGAAAATGTATGGCTTCAACCACTAATTTCTTCAATTTTTTTTAAAAAACTCTCCTATTTGGTATATATATGTTGTTAGGCAACTATTCAACAATATAGCATATGTCATTCTACATATATATTATATTGTTAATCATTGTTACTATATACTACATACTATTCGCCATATCTCCCAAAGTTATTTACATATTTTGACGAAATAAAGCTAAAATTGAAGAGGAAACCCCTCCATTTTGTACGGTTGCGCTACGGTCCTTTGCCCTTGAAGAAACGTTAAAATTCCTCCTATAAGGTTTGTTTCTCTTTTTTAGTTTTTTCAAAATAAAACAGATTCGATTCCATTATATGTGGCTTTGACACACCATACTGTGGTTAACGAATGATAAAAGAGGAATATGTTACTGTGCCATTCAGAAGTACATACAGGGCATTCGTTAATATATGCAGTTTCTTCACATTTTGAAAACCAATTTATACTTTCTGTACTACAAAGCTGAATTTTGCATCACCCTGTATATTTTTTCCAAATCTCAACTAAATATGCTAACTAAATGTTCTACACATCATCAGCGGAAAATAAATGCACAAATTACTACAAACTGCACTAAAAAATGAACGTAGTACCTGTTGCTTTAGAAGAAATAGTTAACCCTCTCACGGCTGATGAGACCACGTGACACTCGTTGTAACTGGAAAATGTATGGCTTCAACCACTAATTTCTTCAATTTTTTAAAAAACTCTCCTATTTGGTATATATATGTTGTTAGGCAACTATTCAACAATATAGCATATGTCATTCTACATATATATTATATTGTTAATCATTGTTACTATATACTACATACTATTCGCCATATCTCCCAAACTTATTTACATATTTTGACGAAATAAAGCTAAAATTGAAGAGGAAACCCCTCCATTTTGTCCTGTTGCGATAAGTGTCCTTTGCCCTTGAAGGAACGTTAAAATTACTCTTCTAACGTTTGTTTCTGTTTTTTAGTTTTTTCAAAATAAAACAGATTCGATTCCATTATATGTTTCTTTGACACACCATACTATGGTTAACGAATGATAAAAGAGGAATACGTTACTATGCCATTCAGAAGTACATACAGGGCATTCGTTAATATATGCACTTCTTCACATTTTGAAAACCAAGTTAAACTTTCTGCACTACAAAGCTGAATTTTGCATCACCCTGTATATTTTTTCCAAATCTCAACCAAATATGCTAACTAAATGTTCTACACATCATCATGGGAAAATAAATGCACAAATTACTACAAATTGCACTAAAAAATGAACGTAGTACCTGTTGCTTTAGAAGAAATAGTTAACTCTCTCACGGCTGATGAGACAACGTGACACTCGTTGTAACTGGAAAATGTATGGCTTCAACCACTAATTTCTTCATTTTTTAAAAAAAAAAAAAAACTCTCCTATTTGGTACATATATGTTGTTACTCAACTATTCAACAATATAGCATATGTCATTCTACATATATATTATTTTGTTATACATTGTTACTATATACTACATACTCTTCGCCATATCTCCCAAACTTATTTACATATTTTGACGAAATAAAGCTCAAATTGAAGAGCAAACCCATCCATTTTGTACGGTTGCGATACAGGTCCTTTGCCCTTGAAGAAACATTAAAATTCCTCTTATAACGTTTGTTTCTCTTTTTTAGTTTTTTCAAAACAAAACAGATTCGATTCCATTATATGTGGCTTTGACACACCATACTATGGTTAACGAATGATAAAAGAGGAATATGTTACTGTGCCATTCAGAAGTACATACAGGGCATTCGTTAATATATGCACTTTCTTCACATTTTGAAAACCAATTTATACTTTCTGTACTACAAAGCTGAATTTTGCATCACCCTGTATATTTTTTCCAAATCTCAACCAAATATGCTAACTAAATGTTCTACACATCATCATGGGAAACTAATGCACAAATTACTACAAACTGCACTAAAAAATGAACGTAGTACCTGTTGCTTTAGAAGAAATAGTTAACCCCCTCCCGGCTGATGAGACCACGTGACACTCGTTGTAACTGGAAAATGTATGGCTTCAACCACTAATTTCTTCAATTTTTTTTAAAAACTTTCCTATTTGGTATATATATGTTGTAAGGCAACTATTCAACAATATAGCATATGTCATTCTACATATATATTATATTGTTAATCATTGTTACTATATAGTATATACTATTCGCCATATCTCCCAAACTTATTTACATATTTTGACAAAATAAAGCTAAAATTGAAGAGGAAACCCCTCCATTTTGTCCTGTTGCGATAAAAGTCCTTTGCCCTTGAAGAAACATTAAAATTCCTCTTATAACGTTTGTTTCTCTTTTTTAGTATTTCAAAATAAAACAGATTCGATTCCATTATATGTGGCTTTGACAAACCATACTATGGTTAACGAATGATAAAAGAGGAATATGTTACTGTGCCATTCAGAAGTACATACAGGGCATTCGTTAATATATGCACTTTCTTCACATTTTGAAAACCAAGTTAAACTTTCTGTACTATAAAGCTGAATTTTGCATCACCCTGTATATTTTTTACAAATCTCAACCAAATATGCTAACTAAATGTTCTACACATCATCATGGGAAACTAATGCACAAATTACTACAAACTGCACTAAAAAATGAACGTAGTACCTGTTGCTTTAGAAGAAATAGTTAACCTTCTCACGGCTAATGAGACCACGTGACACTCGATGTAACTGGAAAATGTATGGCTTCAACCACTAATTTCTTCATTTAAAAAAAAAAAAAAAAACTCTCCTATTTGGTACATATATGTTGTTACTCAACTATTCAACAATATAGCATATGTCATTCTACATATATATTATTTTGTTATACATTGTTACTATATACTACATACTCTTCGCCATATCTCCCAAACTTATTTACATATTTTGACGAAATAAAGCTCAAATTGAAGAGCAAACCCATCCATTTTGTACGGTTGCGATACAGGTCCTTTGCCCTTGAAGAAACATTAAAATTCCTCTTATAACGTTTGTTTCTCTTTTTTAGTTTTTTCAAAACAAAACAGATTCGATTCCATTATATGTGGCTTTGACACACCATACTATGGTTAACGAATGATAAAAGAGGAATATGTTACTGTGCCATTCAGAAGTACATACAGGGCATTCGTTAATATATGCACTTTCTTCACATTTTGAAAACCAATTTATACTTTCTGTACTACAAAGCTGAATTTTGCATCACCCTGTATATTTTTTCCAAATCTCAACTAAATATGCTAACTAAATGTTCTACACATCATCAGCGGAAAATAAATGCACAAATTACTACAAACTGCACTAAAAAATGAACGTAGTACCTGTTGCTTTAGAAGAAATAGTTAACTCTCTCACGGCTGATGAGACCACGTGACACTCGTTGTAACTGGAAAATGTATGGCTTCAACCACTAATTTCTTCAATTTTTTTTAAAAAACTCTCCTATTTGGTACATATATGTTGTTAGGCAACTATTCAACAATATAGCATATGTCATTCTACATATATATTATATTGTTATACATTGTTACTATATACCACATACTATTCGCCATATCTCCCAAAGTTATTTACATATTTTGACGAAATAAAGCTCAAATTGAACAGCAAACCCCTCCATTTTTTCCTTTTGCGATAAGGGTCCTTTGCCCTTGAAGGAACGTTAAAATTCCTCTTATAACGTTTGTTTCTCTTTTCTAGTTTTTTCAAAATAAAACAGATTCGATTCCATTATATGTGGCTTTGACACACCATACTATGGTTAACGAATGATAAAAGAGGAATACGTTACTATGCCATTCAGAAGTACATACAGGGCATTCGTTAATATATGCACTTTCTTCACATTTTGAAAACAAAGTTAAACTTTCTGCACTACAAAGCTGAATTTTGCATCACCCTGTATATTTTTTCCAAATCTCAACCAAATATGCTAACTAAATGTTCTACACATCATCAGCGGAAAATAAATGCACAAATTACTACAAACTGCACAAAAAAATGAACGTAGTACCTGTTGCTTTAGAAGAAATAGTTAACCCTCTCACGGCTGATGAGACAACGTGACACTCGTTGTAACTGGAAAATGTATGGCTTCAACCACTAATTTCTTCATTTTTTTAAAAAAAAAACTCTCCTATTTGGTACATATATGTTGTTACTCAACTATTCAACAATATAGCATATGTCATTCTACATATATATTATTTTGTTATACATTGTTACTATATACTACATACTCTTCGCCATATCTCCCAAACTTATTTACATATTTTGACGAAATAAAGCTCAAATTGAAGAGCAAACCCATCCATTTTGTACGGTTGCGATACAGGTCCTTTGACCTTGAAGAAACATTAAAATTCCTCTTATAACGTTTGTTTCTCTTTTTTAGTTTTTTCAAAACAAAACAGATTCGATTCCATTATATGTGGCTTTGACACACCATACTATGGTTAACGAATGATAAAAGAGGAGTATGTTAGTGTGCCATTCAGAAGTACATACAGGGCATTCGTTAATATATGCACTTTCTTCACATTTTGAAAACCAATTTATACTTTGTGTACTACAAAGCTGAATTTTGCATCACCTGTATATTTTTTGCAAATCTCAACCAAATATGCTAACTAAATGTTCTACACATCATCAGCGGAAAATAAATGCACAAATTACTACAAACTGCACTAAAAAATGAACGTAGTACCTGTTGCTTTAGAAGAAATAATTAACCCTCTCACGGCTGATGAGACCACGTGACACTCGTTGTAACTGGAAAATGTATGGCTTCAACCACTAATTTCTTCAATTTTTTTTAAAAAACTCTCCTATTTGGTATATATATGTTGTTAGGCAACTATTCAACAATATAGCATATGTCATTCTACATATATATTTTATTGTTAATCATTGTTACTATATACTACATACTATTCGCCATATCTCCCAAAGTTATTTACATATTTTGACGAAATAAAGCTCAAATTGAACAGCAAACACCTCCATTTTTTCCTTTTGCGATAAGGGTCCTTTGCCCTTGAAGGAACGTTAAAATTCCTCTTATAACGTTTGTTTCTCTTTTTTAGTTTTTTCAAAATAAAACAGATTCGATTCCATTATATGTGGCTTTGACACACCATACTGTGGTTAACGAATGATAAAAGAGGAATATGTTACTGTACCATTCAGAAGTACATACAGGGCATTCGTTAATATATGCACTTTCTTCACATTTTGAAAACCAATTTATACTTTCTGTACTACAAAGCTGAATTTTGCATCACCCTGTATATTTTTTGCAAATCTCAACCAAATATGCTAACTAAATGTTCTACACATCATCAGCGGAAAATAAATGCACAAATTACTACAAACTGCACTAAAAAATGAACGTAGTACCTGTTGCTTTAGAAGAAATAATTAACCCTCTCACGGCTGATGAGACCACGTGACACTCGTTGTAACTGGAAAATGTATGGCTTCAACCACTAATTTCTTCAATTTTTTTTTTAAAAACTCTCCTATTTGGTATATATATGTTGTTAGGCAACTATTCAACAATATAGCATATGTCATTCTACATATATATTATATTGTTAATCATTGTTACTATATACTACATACTATTCGCCATATCTCCCAAAGTTATTTACATATTTTGACGAAATAAAGCTAAAATTGAAGAGGAAACCCCTCCATTTTGTACGGTTGCGCTACGGTCCTTTGCCCTTGAAGAAACGTTAAAATTCCTCCTATAAGGTTTGTTTCTCTTTTTTAGTTTTTTCAAAATAAAACAGATTCGATTCCATTATATGTGGCTTTGACACACCATACTGTGGTTAACGAATGATAAAACAGGAATATGTTACTGTGCCATTCAGAAGTACATACAGGGCATTCGTTAATATATGCACTTTCTTCACATTTTGAAAACCAATTTATACTTTCTGTACTACAAAGCTGAATTTTGCATCACCCTGTATATTTTTTCCAAATCTCAACCAAATATGCTAACTAAATGTTCTACACATCATCATGGGAAACTAATGCACAAATTACTACAAACTGCACTAAAAAATGAACGTAGTACCTGTTGCTTTAGGAGAAATAGTTAACCCTCTCACGGCTGATGAGACCACGTGACACTCGTTGTAACTGGAAAATGTATGGCTTCAACCACTAATTTCTTCAATTTTTTTTAAAAACTTTCCTATTTGGTATATATATGTTGTAAGGCAACTATTCAACAATATAGCATATGTCATTCTACATATATATTATATTGTTAATCATTGTTACTATATAGTATATACTATTCGCCATATCTCCCAAACTTATTTACATATTTTGACAAAATAAAGCTAAAATTGAAGAGGAAACCCCTCCATTTTGTCCTGTTGCGATAAAAGTCCTTTGCCCTTGAAGAAACATTAAAATTCCTCTTATAACGTTTGTTTCTCTTTTTTAGTATTTCAAAATAAAACAGATTCGATTCCATTATATGTGGCTTTGACAAACCATACTATGGTTAACGAATGATAAAAGAGGAATATGTTACTGTGCCATTCAGAAGTACATACAGGGCATTCGTTAATATATGCACTTTCTTCACATTTTGAAAACCAAGTTAAACTTTCTGTACTATAAAGCTGAATTTTGCATCACCCTGTATATTTTTTATAAATCTCAACCAAATATGCTAACTAAATGTTCTACACATCATCATGGGAAACTAATGCACAAATTACTACAAACTGCACTAAAAAATGAACGTAGTACCTGTTGCTTTAGAAGAAATAGTTAACCTTCTCACGGCTAATGAGACCACGTGACACTCGATGTAACTGGAAAATGTATGGCTTCAACCACTAATTTCTTCAATTTTTTAAAAAACTCTCCTATTTGGTATATATATGTTGTTAGGCAACTATTCAACAATATAGCATATGTCATTCTACATATATATTATATTGTTAATCATTGTTACTATATACTACATACTATTCGCCATATCTCCCAAAGTTATTTACATATTTTGACGAAATAAATCTCAAATTGAAGAGCAAACCCATCCATTTTGTACGGTTGCGTTACAGGTCCTTTGCCCTTGAAGAAACATTAAAATTCCTCTTATAACGTTTGTTTCTCTTTTTTAGTTTTTTCAAAACAAAACAGATTCGATTCCATTATATGTGGCTTTGACACACCATACTATGGTTAACGAATGATAAAAGAGGAATATGTTACTGTGCCATTCAGAAGTACATACAGGGCATTCGTTAATATATGCACTTTCTTCACATTTTGAAAACCAATTTATACTTTCTGTACTACAAAGCTGAATTTTGCATCACCCTGTATATTTTTTCCAAATCTCAACTAAATATGCTAACTAAATGTTCTACACATCATCAGCGGAAAATAAATGCACAAATTACTACAAACTGCACTAAAAAATGAACGTAGTACCTGTTGCTTTAGAAGAAATAGTTAACTCTCTCACGGCTGATGAGACCACGTGACACTCGTTGTAACTGGAAAATGTATGGCTTCAACCACTAATTTCTTCAATTTTTTTTAAAAAACTCTCCTATTTGGTACATATATGTTGTTAGGCAACTATTCAACAATATAGCATATGTCATTCTACATATATATTATATTGTTATACATTGTTACTATATACCACATACTATTCGCCATATCTCCCAAAGTTATTTACATATTTTGACGAAATAAAGCTCAAATTGAACAGCAAACCCCTCCATTTTTTCCTTTTGCGATAAGGGTCCTTTGCCCTTGAAGGAACGTTAAAATTCCTCTTATAACGTTTGTTTCTCTTTTCTAGTTTTTTCAAAATAAAACAGATTCGATTCCATTATATGTGGCTTTGACACACCATACTATGGTTAACGAATGATAAAAGAGGAATACGTTACTATGCCATTCAGAAGTACATACAGGGCATTCGTTAATATATGCACTTTCTTCACATTTTGAAAACAAAGTTAAACTTTCTGCACTACAAAGCTGAATTTTGCATCACCCTGTATATTTTTTCCAAATCTCAACCAAATATGCTAACTAAATGTTCTACACATCATCAGCGGAAAATAAATGCACAAATTACTACAAACTGCACAAAAAAATGAACGTAGTACCTGTTGCTTTAGAAGAAATAGTTAACCCTCTCACGGCTGATGAGACAACGTGACACTCGTTGTAACTGGAAAATGTATGGCTTCAACCACTAATTTCTTCATTTTTTTAAAAAAAAAACTCTCCTATTTGGTACATATATGTTGTTACTCAACTATTCAACAATATAGCATATGTCATTCTACATATATATTATTTTGTTATACATTGTTACTATATACTACATACTCTTCGCCATATCTCCCAAACTTATTTACATATTTTGACGAAATAAAGCTCAAATTGAAGAGCAAACCCATCCATTTTGTACGGTTGCGATACAGGTCCTTTGACCTTGAAGAAACATTAAAATTCCTCTTATAACGTTTGTTTCTCTTTTTTAGTTTTTTCAAAACAAAACAGATTCGATTCCATTATATGTGGCTTTGACACACCATACTATGGTTAACGAATGATAAAAGAGGAGTATGTTAGTGTGCCATTCAGAAGTACATACAGGGCATTCGTTAATATATGCACTTTCTTCACATTTTGAAAACCAATTTATACTTTGTGTACTACAAAGCTGAATTTTGCATCACCTGTATATTTTTTGCAAATCTCAACCAAATATGCTAACTAAATGTTCTACACATCATCAGCGGAAAATAAATGCACAAATTACTACAAACTGCACTAAAAAATGAACGTAGTACCTGTTGCTTTAGAAGAAATAATTAACCCTCTCACGGCTGATGAGACCACGTGACACTCGTTGTAACTGGAAAATGTATGGCTTCAACCACTAATTTCTTCAATTTTTTTTAAAAAACTCTCCTATTTGGTATATATATGTTGTTAGGCAACTATTCAACAATATAGCATATGTCATTCTACATATATATTTTATTGTTAATCATTGTTACTATATACTACATACTATTCGCCATATCTCCCAAAGTTATTTACATATTTTGACGAAATAAAGCTCAAATTGAACAGCAAACACCTCCATTTTTTCCTTTTGCGATAAGGGTCCTTTGCCCTTGAAGGAACGTTAAAATTCCTCTTATAACGTTTGTTTCTCTTTTTTAGTTTTTTCAAAATAAAACAGATTCGATTCCATTATATGTGGCTTTGACACACCATACTGTGGTTAACGAATGATAAAAGAGGAATATGTTACTGTACCATTCAGAAGTACATACAGGGCATTCGTTAATATATGCACTTTCTTCACATTTTGAAAACCAATTTATACTTTCTGTACTACAAAGCTGAATTTTGCATCACCCTGTATATTTTTTGCAAATCTCAACCAAATATGCTAACTAAATGTTCTACACATCATCAGCGGAAAATAAATGCACAAATTACTACAAACTGCACTAAAAAATGAACGTAGTACCTGTTGCTTTAGGAGAAATAGTTAACCCTCTCACGGCTGATGAGACCACGTGACACTCGTTGTAACTGGAAAATGTATGGCTTCAACCACTAATTTCTTCAATTTTTTTTAAAAACTTTCCTATTTGGTATATATATGTTGTAAGGCAACTATTCAACAATATAGCATATGTCATTCTACATATATATTATATTGTTAATCATTGTTACTATATAGTATATACTATTCGCCATATCTCCCAAACTTATTTACATATTTTGACAAAATAAAGCTAAAATTGAAGAGGAAACCCCTCCATTTTGTCCTGTTGCGATAAAAGTCCTTTGCCCTTGAAGAAACATTAAAATTCCTCTTATAACGTTTGTTTCTCTTTTTTAGTATTTCAAAATAAAACAGATTCGATTCCATTATATGTGGCTTTGACAAACCATACTATGGTTAACGAATGATAAAAGAGGAATATGTTACTGTGCCATTCAGAAGTACATACAGGGCATTCGTTAATATATGCACTTTCTTCACATTTTGAAAACCAAGTTAAACTTTCTGTACTATAAAGCTGAATTTTGCATCACCCTGTATATTTTTTATAAATCTCAACCAAATATGCTAACTAAATGTTCTACACATCATCATGGGAAACTAATGCACAAATTATTACAAACTGCACTAAAAAATGAACGTAGTACCTGTTGCTTTAGAAGAAATAGTTAACCTTCTCACGGCTAATGAGACCACGTGACACTCGATGTAACTGGAAAATGTATGGCTTCAACCACTAATTTCTTCAATTTTTTAAAAAACTCTCCTATTTGGTATATATATGTTGTTAGGCAACTATTCAACAATATAGCATATGTCATTCTACATATATATTATATTGTTAATCATTGTTACTATATACTACATACTATTCGCCATATCTCCCAAAGTTATTTACATATTTTGACGAAATAAAGCTAAAATTGAAGAGGAAACCCCTCCATTTTGTCCTGTTGCAATAAGGGTCCTTTGCCCTTGAAGCAACGTTAAAATTCCCCTTATAACGTTTGTTTCTCTTTTTTAGTTTTTTTCAAAATAAAACAGATTCGATTCCATTATATGTGGCTTTGACAAACCATACTATGGTTAACGAATGATAAAAGAGGAATATGTTACTGTGCCATTCAGAAGTACATACAGGGCATTCGTTAATATATGCACTTTCTTCACATTTTGAAAACCAATTAATACTTTCTGTACTACAAAGCCGAATTTTGCATCACCCTGTATATTTTTTACAAATCTCAACCAAATATGCTAACTAAATGTTCTACACATCATCATTGGAAAATAAATGCACAAATTACTACAAATTGCACTAAAAAATGAACGTAGTACCTGTTGCTTTAGAAGAAATAGTTAACTCTCTCACGGCTGATGAGACCACGTGACACTCGTTGTAACTGGAAAATGTATGGCTTCAACCACTAATTTCTTCATTAAAAAAAAAAAAAAACTCTCCTATTTGGTACATATATGTTGTTACTCAACTATTCAACAATATAGCATATGTCATTCTACATATATATTATTTTGTTATACATTGTTACTATATACTACATACTCTTCGCCATATCTCCCAAACTTATTTACATATTTTGACGAAATAAATCTCAAATTGAAGAGCAAACCCATCCATTTTGTACGGTTGCGTTACAGGTCCTTTGCCCTTGAAGAAACATTAAAATTCCTCTTATAACGTTTGTTTCTCTTTTTTAGTTTTTTCAAAACAAAACAGATTCGATTCCATTATATGTGGCTTTGACACACCATACTATGGTTAACGAATGATAAAAGAGGAATATGTTACTGTGCCATTCAGAAGTACATACAGGGCATTCGTTAATATATGCACTTTCTTCACATTTTGAAAACCAATTTATACTTTCTGTACTACAAAGCTGAATTTTGCATCACCCTGTATATTTTTTCCAAATCTCAACCAAATATGCTAACTAAATGTTCTACACATCATCATGGGAAACTAATGCACAAATTACTACAAACTGCACTAAAAAATGAACGTAGTACCTGTTGCTTTAGAAGAAATAGTTAACCCTCTCACGGCTGATGAGACCACGTGACACTCGTTGTAACTGGAAAATGTATGGCTGCAACCACTAATTTCTTCAATTTTTTTTAAAAACTTTCCTATTTGGTATATATATGTTGTAAGGCAACTATTCAACAATATAGCATATGTCATTCTACATATATATTATATTGTTATACATTGTTACTATATACCACATACTATTCGCCATATCTCCCAAAGTTATTTACATATTTTGACGAAATAAAGCTCAAATTGAAGAGCAAAACCATCCATTTTGTACGATTGCGATAAGGGTCTTTTGCCCTTGAAGGAACATTAAAATTCCTCTTATAACGTTTGTTTCTGTTTTTTAGTTTTTTCAAAATAAAACAGATTCGATTCCATTATATGTGGCTTTGACACACCATACTATGGTTAACGAATGATAAAAGAGGAATACGTTACTATGCCATTCAGAAGTACATACAGGGCATTCGTTAATATATGCACTTTCTTCACATTTTGAAAACAAAGTTAAACTTTCTGTACTATAAAGCTGAATTTTGCATCACCCTGTATATTTTTTACAAATCTCAACCAAATATGCTAACTAAATGTTCTACACATCATCATGGGAAACTAATGCACAAATTACTACAAACTGCACTAAAAAATGAACGTAGTACCTGTTGCTTTAGAAGAAATAGTTAACCTTCTCACGGCTAATGAGACCACGTGACACTCGATGTAACTGGAAAATGTATGGCTTCAACCACTAATTTCTTCATTTTAAAAAAAAAAAAAAACTCTCCTATTTGGTACATATATGTTGTTACTCAACTATTCAACAATATAGCATATGTCATTCTACATATATATTATTTTGTTATACATTGTTACTATATACTACATACTCTTCGCCATATCTCCCAAACTTATTTACATATTTTGACGAAATAAAGCTCAAATTGAAGAGCAAACCCATCCATTTTGTACGGTTGCGATACAGGTCCTTTGCCCTTGAAGAAACATTAAAATTCCTCTTATAACGTTTGTTTCTCTTTTTTAGTTTTTTCAAAACAAAACAGATTCGATTCCATTATATGTGGCTTTGACACACCATACTATGGTTAACGAATGATAAAAGAGGAATATGTTACTGTGCCATTCAGAAGTACATACAGGGCATTCGTTAATATATGCACTTTCTTCACATTTTGAAAACCAATTTATACTTTCTGTACTACAAAGCTGAATTTTGCATCACCCTGTATATTTTTTCCAAATCTCAACTAAATATGCTAACTAAATGTTCTACACATCATCAGCGGAAAATAAATGCACAAATTACTACAAACTGCACTAAAAAATGAACGTAGTACCTGTTGCTTTAGAAGAAATAGTTAACTCTCTCACGGCTGATGAGACCACGTGACACTCGTTGTAACTGGAAAATGTATGGCTTCAACCACTAATTTCTTCAATTTTTTTTAAAAAACTCTCCTATTTGGTACATATATGTTGTTAGGCAACTATTCAACAATATAGCATATGTCATTCTACATATATATTATATTGTTATACATTGTTACTATATACCACATACTATTCGCCATATCTCCCAAAGTTATTTACATATTTTGACGAAATAAAGCTCAAATTGAACAGCAAACCCCTCCATTTTTTCCTTTTGCGATAAGGGTCCTTTGCCCTTGAAGGAACGTTAAAATTCCTCTTATAACGTTTGTTTCTCTTTTCTAGTTTTTTCAAAATAAAACAGATTCGATTCCATTATATGTGGCTTTGACACACCATACTATGGTTAACGAATGATAAAAGAGGAATACGTTACTATGCCATTCAGAAGTACATACAGGGCATTCGTTAATATATGCACTTTCTTCACATTTTGAAAACAAAGTTAAACTTTCTGCACTACAAAGCTGAATTTTGCATCACCCTGTATATTTTTTCCAAATCTCAACCAAATATGCTAACTAAATGTTCTACACATCATCAGCGGAAAATAAATGCACAAATTACTACAAACTGCACAAAAAAATGAACGTAGTACCTGTTGCTTTAGAAGAAATAGTTAACCCTCTCACGGCTGATGAGACAACGTGACACTCGTTGTAACTGGAAAATGTATGGCTTCAACCACTAATTTCTTCATTTTTTTAAAAAAAAACTCTCCTATTTGGTACATATATGTTGTTACTCAACTATTCAACAATATAGCATATGTCATTCTACATATATATTATTTTGTTATACATTGTTACTATATACTACATACTCTTCGCCATATCTCCCAAACTTATTTACATATTTTGACGAAATAAAGCTCAAATTGAAGAGCAAACCCATCCATTTTGTACGGTTGCGATACAGGTCCTTTGACCTTGAAGAAACATTAAAATTCCTCTTATAACGTTTGTTTCTCTTTTTTAGTTTTTTCAAAACAAAACAGATTCGATTCCATTATATGTGGCTTTGACACACCATACTATGGTTAACGAATGATAAAAGAGGAGTATGTTAGTGTGCCATTCAGAAGTACATACAGGGCATTCGTTAATATATGCACTTTCTTCACATTTTGAAAACCAATTTATACTTTGTGTACTACAAAGCTGAATTTTGCATCACCTGTATATTTTTTGCAAATCTCAACCAAATATGCTAACTAAATGTTCTACACATCATCAGCGGAAAATAAATGCACAAATTACTACAAACTGCACTAAAAAATGAACGTAGTACCTGTTGCTTTAGAAGAAATAATTAACCCTCTCACGGCTGATGAGACCACGTGACACTCGTTGTAACTGGAAAATGTATGGCTTCAACCACTAATTTCTTCAATTTTTTTTAAAAAACTCTCCTATTTGGTATATATATGTTGTTAGGCAACTATTCAACAATATAGCATATGTCATTCTACATATATATTTTATTGTTAATCATTGTTACTATATACTACATACTATTCGCCATATCTCCCAAAGTTATTTACATATTTTGACGAAATAAAGCTCAAATTGAACAGCAAACACCTCCATTTTTTCCTTTTGCGATAAGGGTCCTTTGCCCTTGAAGGAACGTTAAAATTCCTCTTATAACGTTTGTTTCTCTTTTTTAGTTTTTTCAAAATAAAACAGATTCGATTCCATTATATGTGGCTTTGACACACCATACTGTGGTTAACGAATGATAAAAGAGGAATATGTTACTGTACCATTCAGAAGTACATACAGGACATTCGTTAATATATGCACTTTCTTCACATTTTGAAAACCAATTTATACTTTCTGTACTACAAAGCTGAATTTTGCATCACCCTGTATATTTTTTGCAAATCTCAACCAAATATGCTAACTAAATGTTCTACACATCATCAGCGGAAAATAAATGCACAAATTACTACAAACTGCACTAAAAAATGAACGTAGTACCTGTTGCTTTAGAAGAAATAATTAACCCTCTCACGGCTGATGAGACCACGTGACACTCGTTGTAACTGGAAAATGTATGGCTTCAACCACTAATTTCTTCAATTTTTTTTTAAAAAACTCTCCTATTTGGTATATATATGTTGTTAGGCAACTATTCAACAATATAGCATATGTCATTCTACATATATATTATATTGTTAATCATTGTTACTATATACTACATACTATTCGCCATATCTCCCAAAGTTATTTACATATTTTGACGAAATAAAGCTAAAATTGAAGAGGAAACCCCTCCATTTTGTACGGTTGCGCTACGGTCCTTTGCCCTTGAAGAAACGTTAAAATTCCTCCTATAAGGTTTGTTTCTCTTTTTTAGTTTTTTCAAAATAAAACAGATTCGATTCCATTATATGTGGCTTTGACACACCATACTGTGGTTAACGAATGATAAAACAGGAATATGTTACTGTGCCATTCAGAAGTACATACAGGGCATTCGTTAATATATGCACTTTCTTCACATTTTGAAAACCAATTTATACTTTCTGTACTACAAAGCTGAATTTTGCATCACCCTGTATATTTTTTCCAAATCTCAACCAAATATGCTAACTAAATGTTCTACACATCATCATGGGAAACTAATGCACAAATTACTACAAACTGCACTAAAAAATGAACGTAGTACCTGTTGCTTTAGGAGAAATAGTTAACCCTCTCACGGCTGATGAGACCACGTGACACTCGTTGTAACTGGAAAATGTATGGCTTCAACCACTAATTTCTTCAATTTTTTTTAAAAACTTTCCTATTTGGTATATATATGTTGTAAGGCAACTATTCAACAATATAGCATATGTCATTCTACATATATATTATATTGTTAATCATTGTTACTATATAGTATATACTATTCGCCATATCTCCCAAACTTATTTACATATTTTGACAAAATAAAGCTAAAATTGAAGAGGAAACCCCTCCATTTTGTCCTGTTGCGATAAAAGTCCTTTGCCCTTGAAGAAACATTAAAATTCCTCTTATAACGTTTGTTTCTCTTTTTTAGTATTTCAAAATAAAACAGATTCGATTCCATTATATGTGGCTTTGACAAACCATACTATGGTTAACGAATGATAAAAGAGGAATATGTTACTGTGCCATTCAGAAGTACATACAGGGCATTCGTTAATATATGCACTTTCTTCACATTTTGAAAACCAAGTTAAACTTTCTGTACTATAAAGCTGAATTTTGCATCACCCTGTATATTTTTTATAAATCTCAACCAAATATGCTAACTAAATGTTCTACACATCATCATGGGAAACTAATGCTCAAATTACTACAAACTGCACTAAAAAATGAACGTAGTACCTGTTGCTTTAGAAGAAATAGTTAACCTTCTCACGGCTAATGAGACCACGTGACACTCGATGTAACTGGAAAATGTATGGCTTCAACCACTAATTTCTTCAATTTTTTAAAAAACTCTCCTATTTGGTATATATATGTTGTTAGGCAACTATTCAACAATATAGCATATGTCATTCTACATATATATTATATTGTTAATCATTGTTACTATATACTACATACTATTCGCCATATCTCCCAAAGTTATTTACATATTTTGACGAAATAAAGCTAAAATTGAAGAGGAAACCCCTCCATTTTGTCCTGTTGCAATAAGGGTCCTTTGCCCTTGAAGCAACGTTAAAATTCCCCTTATAACGTTTGTTTCTCTTTTTTAGTTTTTTTCAAAATAAAACAGATTCGATTCCATTATATGTGGCTTTGACAAACCATACTATGGTTAACGAATGATAAAAGAGGAATATGTTACTGTGCCATTCAGAAGTACATACAGGGCATTCGTTAATATATGCACTTTCTTCACATTTTGAAAACCAATTAATACTTTCTGTACTACAAAGCCGAATTTTGCATCACCCTGTATATTTTTTACAAATCTCAACCAAATATGCTAACTAAATGTTCTACACATCATCATTGGAAAATAAATGCACAAATTACTACAAATTGCACTAAAAAATGAACGTAGTACCTGTTGCTTTAGAAGAAATAGTTAACTCTCTCACGGCTGATGAGACCACGTGACACTCGTTGTAACTGGAAAATGTATGGCTTCAACCACTAATTTCTTCATTTAAAAAAAAAAAAAAAACTCTCCTATTTGGTACATATATGTTGTTACTCAACTATTCAACAATATAGCATATGTCATTCTACATATATATTATTTTGTTATACATTGTTACTATATACTACATACTCTTCGCCATATCTCCCAAACTTATTTACATATTTTGACGAAATAAATCTCAAATTGAAGAGCAAACCCATCCATTTTGTACGGTTGCGTTACAGGTCCTTTGCCCTTGAAGAAACATTAAAATTCCTCTTATAACGTTTGTTTCTCTTTTTTAGTTTTTTCAAAACAAAACAGATTCGATTCCATTATATGTGGCTTTGACACACCATACTATGGTTAACGAATGATAAAAGAGGAATATGTTACTGTGCCATTCAGAAGTACATACAGGGCATTCGTTAATATATGCACTTTCTTCACATTTTGAAAACCAATTTATACTTTCTGTACTACAAAGCTGAATTTTGCATCACCCTGTATATTTTTTCCAAATCTCAACCAAATATGCTAACTAAATGTTCTACACATCATCATGGGAAACTAATGCACAAATTACTACAAACTGCACTAAAAAATGAACGTAGTACCTGTTGCTTTAGAAGAAATAGTTAACCCTCTCACGGCTGATGAGACCACGTGACACTCGTTGTAACTGGAAAATGTATGGCTGCAACCACTAATTTCTTCAATTTTTTTTAAAAACTTTCCTATTTGGTATATATATGTTGTAAGGCAACTATTCAACAATATAGCATATGTCATTCTACATATATATTATATTGTTATACATTGTTACTATATACCACATACTATTCGCCATATCTCCCAAAGTTATTTACATATTTTGACGAAATTAAGCTCAAATTGAAGAGCAAAACCATCCATTTTGTACGATTGCGATAAGGGTCTTTTGCCCTTGAAGGAACATTAAAATTCCTCTTATAACGTTTGTTTCTGTTTTTTAGTTTTTTCAAAATAAAACAGATTCGATTCCATTATATGTGGCTTTGACACACCATACTATGGTTAACGAATGATAAAAGAGGAATACGTTACTATGCCATTCAGAAGTACATACAGGGCATTCGTTAATATATGCACTTTCTTCACATTTTGAAAACCAAGTTAAACTTTCTGCACTACAAAGCTGAATTTTGCATCACCCTGTATATTTTTTCCAAATCTCAACCAAATATGCTAACTAAATGTCCTACACATCATCAGCGGAAAATAAATGCACAAATTACTACAAACTGCACAAAAAAAAATGAACGTAGTACCTGTTGCTTTAGAAGAAATATTTAACCCTCTCACGGCTGATGAGACAACGTGACACTCGTTGTAACTGGAAAATGTATGGCTTCAACCACTAATTTCTTCAATTTTTTTTAAAAAACTCTCCTATTTGGTACATATATGTTGTTAGGCAACTATTCAACAATATAGCATATGTCATTCTACATATATATTATATTGTTATACATTGTTACTATATACCACATACTATTCGCCATATCTCCCAAAGTTATTTACATATTTTGACGAAATAAAGCTCAAATTGAACAGCAAACCCCTCCATTTTTTCCTTTTGCGATAAGGGTCCTTTGCCCTTGAAGGAACGTTAAAATTCCTCTTATAACGTTTGTTTCTCTTTTCTAGTTTTTTCAAAATAAAACAGATTCGATTCCATTATATGTGGCTTTGACACACCATACTATGGTTAACGAATGATAAAAGAGGAATACGTTACTATGCCATTCAGAAGTACATACAGGGCATTCGTTAATATATGCACTTTCTTCACATTTTGAAAACAAAGTTAAACTTTCTGCACTACAAAGCTGAATTTTGCATCACCCTGTATATTTTTTCCAAATCTCAACCAAATATGCTAACTAAATGTTCTACACATCATCAGCGGAAAATAAATGCACAAATTACTACAAACTGCACAAAAAAATGAACGTAGTACCTGTTGCTTTAGAAGAAATAGTTAACCCTCTCACGGCTGATGAGACAACGTGACACTCGTTGTAACTGGAAAATGTATGGCTTCAACCACTAATTTCTTCATTTTTTTTAAAAAAAACTCTCCTATTTGGTACATATATGTTGTTACTCAACTATTCAACAATATAGCATATGTCATTCTACATATATATTATTTTGTTATACATTGTTACTATATACTACATACTCTTCGCCATATCTCCCAAACTTATTTACATATTTTGACGAAATAAAGCTCAAATTGAAGAGCAAACCCATCCATTTTGTACGGTTGCGATACAGGTCCTTTGACCTTGAAGAAACATTAAAATTCCTCTTATAACGTTTGTTTCTCTTTTTTAGTTTTTTCAAAACAAAACAGATTCGATTCCATTATATGTGGCTTTGACACACCATACTATGGTTAACGAATGATAAAAGAGGAGTATGTTAGTGTGCCATTCAGAAGTACATACAGGGCATTCGTTAATATATGCACTTTCTTCACATTTTGAAAACCAATTTATACTTTGTGTACTACAAAGCTGAATTTTGCATCACCTGTATATTTTTTGCAAATCTCAACCAAATATGCTAACTAAATGTTCTACACATCATCAGCGGAAAATAAATGCACAAATTACTACAAACTGCACTAAAAAATGAACGTAGTACCTGTTGCTTTAGAAGAAATAATTAACCCTCTCACGGCTGATGAGACCACGTGACACTCGTTGTAACTGGAAAATGTATGGCTTCAACCACTAATTTCTTCAATTTTTTTTAAAAAACTCTCCTATTTGGTATATATATGTTGTTAGGCAACTATTCAACAATATAGCATATGTCATTCTACATATATATTTTATTGTTAATCATTGTTACTATATACTACATACTATTCGCCATATCTCCCAAAGTTATTTACATATTTTGACGAAATAAAGCTCAAATTGAACAGCAAACACCTCCATTTTTTCCTTTTGCGATAAGGGTCCTTTGCCCTTGAAGGAACGTTAAAATTCCTCTTATAACGTTTGTTTCTCTTTTTTAGTTTTTTCAAAATAAAACAGATTCGATTCCATTATATGTGGCTTTGACACACCATACTGTGGTTAACGAATGATAAAAGAGGAATATGTTACTGTACCATTCAGAAGTACATACAGGACATTCGTTAATATATGCACTTTCTTCACATTTTGAAAACCAATTTATACTTTGTGTACTACAAAGCTGAATTTTGCATCACCCTGTATATTTTTTGCAAATCTCAACCAAATATGCTAACTAAATGTTCTACACATCATCAGCGGAAAATAAATGCACAAATTACTACAAACTGCACTAAAAAATGAACGTAGTACCTGTTGCTTTAGAAGAAATAATTAACCCTCTCACGGCTGATGAGACCACGTGACACTCGTTGTAACTGGAAAATGTATGGCTTCAACCACTAATTTCTTCAATTTTTTTTTAAAAAACTCTCCTATTTGGTATATATATGTTGTTAGGCAACTATTCAACAATATAGCATATGTCATTCTACATATATATTATATTGTTAATCATTGTTACTATATACTACATACTATTCGCCATATCTCCCAAAGTTATTTACATATTTTGACGAAATAAAGCTAAAATTGAAGAGGAAACCCCTCCATTTTGTACGGTTGCGCTACGGTCCTTTGCCCTTGAAGAAACGTTAAAATTCCTCCTATAAGGTTTGTTTCTCTTTTTTAGTTTTTTCAAAATAAAACAGATTCGATTCCATTATATGTGGCTTTGACACACCATACTGTGGTTAACGAATGATAAAACAGGAATATGTTACTGTGCCATTCAGAAGTACATACAGGGCATTCGTTAATATATGCACTTTCTTCACATTTTGAAAACCAATTTATACTTTCTGTACTACAAAGCTGAATTTTGCATCACCCTGTATATTTTTTCCAAATCTCAACCAAATATGCTAACTAAATGTTCTACACATCATCATGGGAAACTAATGCACAAATTACTACAAACTGCACTAAAAAATGAACGTAGTACCTGTTGCTTTAGAAGAAATAGTTAACCCTCTCACGGCTGATGAGACCACGTGACACTCGTTGTAACTGGAAAATGTATGGCTTCAACCACTAATTTCTTCAATTTTTTTTAAAAACTTTCCTATTTGGTATATATATGTTGTAAGGCAACTATTCAACAATATAGCATATGTCATTCTACATATATATTATATTGTTAATCATTGTTACTATATAGTATATACTATTCGCCATATCTCCCAAACTTATTTACATATTTTGACAAAATAAAGCTAAAATTGAAGAGGAAACCCCTCCATTTTGTCCTGTTGCGATAAAAGTCCTTTGCCCTTGAAGAAACATTAAAATTCCTCTTATAACGTTTGTTTCTCTTTTTTAGTATTTCAAAATAAAACAGATTCGATTCCATTATATGTGGCTTTGACAAACCATACTATGGTTAACGAATGATAAAAGAGGAATATGTTACTGTGCCATTCAGAAGTACATACAGGGCATTCGTTAATATATGCACTTTCTTCACATTTTGAAAACCAAGTTAAACTTTCTGTACTATAAAGCTGAATTTTGCATCACCCTGTATATTTTTTATAAATCTCAACCAAATATGCTAACTAAATGTTCTACACATCATCATGGGAAACTAATGCTCAAATTACTACAAACTGCACTAAAAAATGAACGTAGTACCTGTTGCTTTAGAAGAAATAGTTAACCTTCTCACGGCTAATGAGACCACGTGACACTCGATGTAACTGGAAAATGTATGGCTTCAACCACTAATTTCTTCAATTTTTTAAAAAACTCTCCTATTTGGTATATATATGTTGTTAGGCAACTATTCAACAATATAGCATATGTCATTCTACATATATATTATATTGTTAATCATTGTTACTATATACTACATACTATTCGCCATATCTCCCAAAGTTATTTACATATTTTGACGAAATAAAGCTAAAATTGAAGAGGAAACCCCTCCATTTTGTCCTGTTGCAATAAGGGTCCTTTGCCCTTGAAGCAACGTTAAAATTCCCCTTATAACGTTTGTTTCTCTTTTTTAGTTTTTTTCAAAATAAAACAGATTCGATTCCATTATATGTGGCTTTGACAAACCATACTATGGTTAACGAATGATAAAAGAGGAATATGTTACTGTGCCATTCAGAAGTACATACAGGGCATTCGTTAATATATGCACTTTCTTCACATTTTGAAAACCAATTAATACTTTCTGTACTACAAAGCCGAATTTTGCATCACCCTGTATATTTTTTACAAATCTCAACCAAATATGCTAACTAAATGTTCTACACATCATCATTGGAAAATAAATGCACAAATTACTACAAATTGCACTAAAAAATGAACGTAGTACCTGTTGCTTTAGAAGAAATAGTTAACTCTCTCACGGCTGATGAGACCACGTGACACTCGTTGTAACTGGAAAATGTATGGCTTCAACCACTAATTTCTTCATTTAAAAAAAAAAAAAAAAACTCTCCTATTTGGTACATATATGTTGTTACTCAACTATTCAACAATATAGCATATGTCATTCTACATATATATTATTTTGTTATACATTGTTACTATATACTACATACTCTTCGCCATATCTCCCAAACTTATTTACATATTTTGACGAAATAAATCTCAAATTGAAGAGCAAACCCATCCATTTTGTACGGTTGCGTTACAGGTCCTTTGCCCTTGAAGAAACATTAAAATTCCTCTTATAACGTTTGTTTCTCTTTTTTAGTTTTTTCAAAACAAAACAGATTCGATTCCATTATATGTGGCTTTGACACACCATACTATGGTTAACGAATGATAAAAGAGGAATATGTTACTGTGCCATTCAGAAGTACATACAGGGCATTCGTTAATATATGCACTTTCTTCACATTTTGAAAACCAATTTATACTTTCTGTACTACAAAGCTGAATTTTGCATCACCCTGTATATTTTTTCCAAATCTCAACCAAATATGCTAACTAAATGTTCTACACATCATCATGGGAAACTAATGCACAAATTACTACAAACTGCACTAAAAAATGAACGTAGTACCTGTTGCTTTAGAAGAAATAGTTAACCCTCTCACGGCTGATGAGACCACGTGACACTCGTTGTAACTGGAAAATGTATGGCTGCAACCACTAATTTCTTCAATTTTTTTTAAAAACTTTCCTATTTGGTATATATATGTTGTAAGGCAACTATTCAACAATATAGCATATGTCATTCTACATATATATTATATTGTTATACATTGTTACTATATACCACATACTATTCGCCATATCTCCCAAAGTTATTTACATATTTTGACGAAATTAAGCTCAAATTGAAGAGCAAAACCATCCATTTTGTACGATTGCGATAAGGGTCTTTTGCCCTTGAAGGAACATTAAAATTCCTCTTATAACGTTTGTTTCTGTTTTTTAGTTTTTTCAAAATAAAACAGATTCGATTCCATTATATGTGGCTTTGACACACCATACTATGGTTAACGAATGATAAAAGAGGAATACGTTACTATGCCATTCAGAAGTACATACAGGGCATTCGTTAATATATGCACTTTCTTCACATTTTGAAAACCAAGTTAAACTTTCTGCACTACAAAGCTGAATTTTGCATCACCCTGTATATTTTTTCCAAATCTCAACCAAATATGCTAACTAAATGTCCTACACATCATCAGCGGAAAATAAATGCACAAATTACTACAAACTGCACAAAAAAAAATGAACGTAGTACCTGTTGCTTTAGAAGAAATATTTAACCCTCTCACGGCTGATGAGACAACGTGACACTCGTTGTAACTGGAAAATGTATGGCTTCAACCACTAATTTCTTCATTTTTTTAAAAAAAAACTCTCCTATTTGGTACATATATGTTGTTACTCAACTATTCAACAATATAGCATATGTCATTCTACATATATATTATTTTGTTATACATTGTTACTATATACTACATACTCTTCGCCATATCTCCCAAACTTATTTACATATTTTGACGAAATAAAGCTCAAATTGAAGAGCAAACCCATCCATTTTGTACGGTTGCGATACAGGTCCTTTGCCCTTGAAGAAACATTAAAATTCCTCTTATAACGTTTGTTTCTCTTTTTTAGTTTTTTCAAAACAAAACAGATTCGATTCCATTATATGTGGCTTTGACACACCATACTATGGTTAATGAATGATAAAAGAGGAGTATGTTAGTGTGCCATTCAGAAGTACATACAGGGCATTCGTTAATATATGCACTTTCTTCACATTTTGAAAACCAATTTATACTTTGTGTACTACAAAGCTGAATTTTGCATCACCCTGTATATTTTTTGCAAATCTCAACCAAATATGCTAACTAAATGTTCTACACATCATCAGCGGAAAATAAATGCACAAATTACTACAAACTGCACTAAAAAATGAACGTAGTACCTGTTGCTTTAGAAGAAATAATTAACCCTCTCACGGCTGATGAGACCACGTGACACTCGTTGTAACTGGAAAATGTATGGCTTCAACCACTAATTTCTTCATTTTTTTTAAAAAAACTCTCCTATTTGGTATATATATGTTGTTAGGCAACTATTCAACAATATAGCATATGTCATTCTACATATATATTATATTGTTGATCATTGTTACTATATACTACATACTATTCGCCATATCTCCCAAAGTTATTTACATATTTTGACGAAATAAAGCTAAAATTGAAGAGGAAACCCCTCCATCTTGTACGGTTGCGCTAAGGTCCTTTGCCCTTGAAGAAACGTTAAAATTCCACCTATAAGGTTTGTTTCTCTTTTTTAGTTTTTTCAAAATAAAACAGATTCGATTCCATTATATGTGGCTTTGACACACCATACTGTGGTTAACGAATGATAAAAGAGGAATATGTTACTGTACCATTCAGAAGTACATACAGGACATTCGTTAATATATGCACTTTCTTCACATTTTGAAAACCAATTTATACTTTCTGTACTACAAAGCTGAATTTTGCATCACCCTGTATATTTTTTTCCAAATCTCAACTAAATATGCTAACTAAATGTTCTACACATCATCAGCGGAAAATAAATGCACAAATTACTACAAACTGCACTAAAAAATGAACGTAGTACCTGTTGCTTTAGAAGAAATAGTTAACCCTCTCACGGCTGATGAGACCACGTGACACTCGTTGTAACTCGAAAATGTATGGCTTCAACCACTAATTTCTTCAATTTTTTTTAGAAACTCTCCTATTTGGTATATATATGTTGTTAGGCAACTATTCAACAATATAGCATATGTCATTCTACATATATATTTTATTGTTAATCATTGTTACTATATACTACATACTATTCGCCATATCTCCCAAAGTTATTTACATATTTTGACGAAATAAAGCTCAAATTGAACAGCAAACCCCTCCATTTTTTCCTTTTGCGATAAGGGTCCTTTGCCCTTGAAGGAACGTTAAAATTCCTCTTATAACGTTTGTTTCTCTTTTTTAGTTTTTTCAAAATAAAACAGATTCGATTCCATTATATGTGGCTTTGACACACCATACTATGGTTAACGAATGATAAAAGAGGAATACGTTACTATGCCATTCAGAAGTACATACAGGGCATTCGTTAATATATGCACTTCTACACATTTTGAAAACCAAGTTAAACTTTCTGCACTACAAAGCTGAATTTTGCATCACCCTGTATATTTTTTCCAAATCTCAACCAAATATGCTAACTAAATGTTCTACACATCATCAGCGGAAAATAAATGCACAAATTACTACAAACTGCACAAAAAAATGAACGTAGTACCTGTTGCTTTAGAAGAAATAGTTAACCCTCTCACGGCTGATGAGACAACGTGACACTCGTTGTAACTGGAAAATGTATGGCTTCAACCACTAATTTCTTCATTTTTAAAAAAAAAAAACTCTCCTATTTGGTACATATATGTTGTTACTCAACTATTCAACAATATAGCATATGTCATTCTACATATATATTATTTTGTTATACATTGTTACTATATACTACATACTCTTCGCCATATCTCCCAAACTTATTTACATATTTTGACGAAATAAATCTCAAATTGAAGAGCAAACCCATCCATTTTGTACGGTTGCGATACAGGTCCTTTGCCCTTGAAGAAACATTAAAATTCCTCTTATAACGTTTGTTTCTCTTTTTTAGTTTTTTCAAAACAAAACAGATTCGATTCCATTATATGTGGCTTTGACACACCATACTATGGTTAACGAATGATAAAAGAGGAATATGTTACTGTGCCATTCAGAAGTACATACAGGGCATTCGTTAATATATGCACTTTCTTCACATTTTGAAAACCAATTTATACTTTCTGTACTACAAAGCTGAATTTTGCATCACCCTGTATATTTTTTCCAAATCTCAACCAAATATGCTAACTAAATGTTCTACACATCATCATGGGAAACTAATGCACAAATTACTACAAACTGCACTAAAAAATGAACGTAGTACCTGTTGCTTTAGAAGAAATAGTTAACCCTCTCACGGCTGATGAGACCACGTGACACTCGTTGTAACTGGAAAATGTATGGCTTCAACCACTAATTTCTTCAATTTTTTTTTAAAAACTTTCCTATTTGGTATATATATGTTGTAAGGCAACTATTCAACAATATAGCATATGTCATTCTACATATATATTATATTGTTAATCATTGTTACTATATAGTATATACTATTCGCCATATCTCCCAAACTTATTTACATATTTTGACGAAATAAAGCTAAAATTGAAGAGGAAACCCCTCCATTTTGTCCTGTTGCAATAAGGGTCCTTTGCCCTTGAAGCAACGTTAAAATTCCCCTTATAACGTTTGTTTCTCTTTTTTAGTTTTTTCAAAATAAAACAGATTCGATTCCATTATATGTGGCTTTGACAAACCATACTATGGTTAACGAATGATAAAAGAGGAATATGTTACTGTGCCATTCAGAAGTACATACAGGGCATTCGTTAATACATGCACTTTCTTCACATTTTGAAAACCAATTAATACTTTCTGTACTACAAAGCCGAATTTTGCATCACCCTGTATATTTTTTACAAATCTCAACCAAATATGCTAACTAAATGTTCTACACATCATCATGGGAAAATAAATGCACAAATTACTACAAACTGCACTAAAAAATGAACGTAGTACCTGTTGCTTTAGAAGAAATAATTAACCCTCTCACGGCTGATGAGACCACGTGACACTCGTTGTAACTGGAAAATGTATGGCTTCAACCACTAATTTCTTCAATTTTTTTTAAAAAACTCTCCTATTTGGTATATATATGTTGTTAGGCAACTATTCAACAATATAGCATATGTCATTCTACATATATATTTTATTGTTAATCATTGTTACTATATACTACATACTATTCGCCATATCTCCCAAAGTTATTTACATATTTTGACGAAATAAAGCTCAAATTGAACAGCAAACCCCTCCATTTTTTTCTTTTGCGATAAGGGTCCTTTGCCCTTGAAGGAACGTTAAAATTCCTCTTATAACGTTTGTTTCTCTTTTTTAGTTTTTTCAAAATAAAACAGATTCGATTCCATTATATGTGGCTTTGACACACCATACTGTGGTTAACGAATGATAAAAGAGGAATATGTTACTGTGCCATTCAGAAGTACATACAGGACATTCGTTAATATATGCACTTTCTTCACATTTTGAAAACCAATTTATACTTTGTGTACTACAAAGCTGAATTTTGCATCACCCTGTATATTTTTTCCAAATCTCAACCAAATATGCTAACTAAATGTTCTACACATCATCAGCGGAAAATAAATGCACAAATTTCTACAAACTGCACTAAAAAATGAACGTAGTACCTGTTGCTTTAGAAGAAATAATTAACCCTCTCACGGCTGATGAGACCACGTGACACTCGTTGTAACTGGAAAATGTATGGCTTCAACCACTAATTTCTTCAATTTTTTTTAAAAACTCTCCTATTTGGTATATATATGTTGTTAGGCAACTATTCAACAATATAGCATATGTCATTCTACATATATATTTTATTGTTAATCATTGTTACTATATACTACATACTATTCGCCATATCTCCCAAAGTTATTTACATATTTTGACGAAATAAAGCTCAAATTGAAGAGCAAACCTATCCATTTTGTACGGTTGCGATAAGGGTCCTTTGCCCTTGAAGGAACGTTAAAATTCCTCTTATAACGTTTGTTTCTCTTTTTTAGTTTTTTCAAAATAAAACAGATTCGATTCCATTATATGTGGCTTTGACACACCATACTATGGTTAACGAATGATAAAAGAGGAATACGTTACTATGCCATTCAGAAGTACATACAGGGCATTCGTTAATATATGCACTTCTACACATTTTGAAAACCAAGTTAAACTTTCTGCACTACAAAGCTGAATTTTGCATCACCCTGTATATTTTTTCCAAATCTCAACCAAATATGCTAACTAAATGTTCTACACATCATCAGCGGAAAATAAATGCACAAATTACTACAAACTGCACAAAAAAAATGAACGTAGTACCTGTTGCTTTAGAAGAAATAGTTAACCCTCTCACGGCTGATGAGACAACGTGACACTCGTTGTAACTGGAAAATGTATGGCTTCAACCACTAATTTCTTCATTTTTAAAAAAAAAAACTCTCCTATTTGGTACATATATGTTGTTACTCAACTATTCAACAATATAGCATATGTCATTCTACATATATATTATTTTGTTATACATTGTTACTATATACTACATACTCTTCGCCATATCTCCCAAACTTATTTACATATTTTGACGAAATAAATCTCAAATTGAAGAGCAAACCCATCCATTTTGTACGGTTGCGATACAGGTCCTTTGCCCTTGAAGAAACATTAAAATTCCTCTTATAACGTTTGTTTCTCTTTTTTAGTTTTTTCAAAACAAAACAGATTCGATTCCATTATATGTGGCTTTGACACACCATACTATGGTTAACGAGTGATAAAAGAGGAATATGTTACTGTGCCATTCAGAAGTACATACAGGGCATTCGTTAATATATGCACTTTCTTCACATTTTGAAAACCAATTTATACTTTCTGTACTACAAAGCTGAATTTTGCATCACCCTGTATATTTTTTCCAAATCTCAACCAAATATGCTAACTAAATGTTCTACACATCATCATGGGAAACTAATGCACAAATTACTACAAACTGCACTAAAAAATGAACGTAGTACCTGTTGCTTTAGAAGAAATAGTTAACCCTCTCACGGCTGATGAGACCACGTGACACTCGTTGTAACTGGAAAATGTATGGCTTCAACCACTAATTTCTTCAATTTTTTTTTAAAAACTTTCCTATTTGGTATATATATGTTGTAAGGCAACTATTCAACAATATAGCATATGTCATTCTACATATATATTATATTGTTAATCATTGTTACTATATAGTATATACTATTCGCCATATCTCCCAAACTTATTTACATATTTTGACGAAATAAAGCTAAAATTGAAGAGGAAACCCCTCCATTTTGTCCTGTTGCAATAAGGGTCCTTTGCCCTTGAAGCAACGTTAAAATTCCCCTTATAACGTTTGTTTCTCTTTTTTAGTTTTTTCAAAATAAAACAGATTCGATTCCATTATATGTGGCTTTGACAAACCATACTATGGTTAACGAATGATAAAAGAGGAATATGTTACTGTGCCATTCAGAAGTACATACAGGGCATTCGTTAATACATGCACTTTCTTCACATTTTGAAAACCAATTAATACTTTCTGTACTACAAAGCCGAATTTTGCATCACCCTGTATATTTTTTACAAATCTCAACCAAATATGCTAACTAAATGTTCTACACATCATCATGGGAAAATAAATGCACAAATTACTACAAACTGCACTAAAAAATGAACGTAGTACCTGTTGCTTTAGAAGAAATAATTAACCCTCTCACGGCTGATGAGACCACGTGACACTCGTTGTAACTGGAAAATGTATGGCTTCAACCACTAATTTCTTCAATTTTTTTTTAAAAACTCTCCTATTTGGTATATATATGTTGTTAGGCAACTATTCAACAATATAGCATATGTCATTCTACATATATATTTTATTGTTAATCATTGTTACTATATACTACATACTATTCGCCATATCTCCCAAAGTTATTTACATATTTTGACGAAATAAAGCTCAAATTGAACAGCAAACCCCTCCATTTTTTCCTTTTGCGATAAGGGTCCTTTGCCCTTGAAGGAACGTTAAAATTCCTCTTATAACGTTTGTTTCTCTTTTTTAGTTTTTTCAAAATAAAACAGATTCGATTCCATTATATGTGGCTTTGACACACCATACTGTGGTTAACGAATGATAAAAGAGGAATATGTTACTGTGCCATTCAGAAGTACATACAGGACATTCGTTAATATATGCACTTTCTTCACATTTTGAAAACCAATTTATACTTTGTGTACTACAAAGCTGAATTTTGCATCACCCTGTATATTTTTTCCAAATCTCAACCAAATATGCTAACTAAATGTTCTACACATCATCAGCGGAAAATAAATGCACAAATTTCTACAAACTGCACTAAAAAATGAACGTAGTACCTGTTGCTTTAGAAGAAATAATTAACCCTCTCACGGCTGATGAGACCACGTGACACTCGTTGTAACTGGAAAATGTATGGCTTCAACCACTAATTTCTTCAATTTTTTTTAAAAACTCTCCTATTTGGTATATATATGTTGTTAGGCAACTATTCAACAATATAGCATATGTCATTCTACATATATATTTTATTGTTAATCATTGTTACTATATACTACATACTATTCGCCATATCTCCCAAAGTTATTTACATATTTTGACGAAATAAAGCTCAAATTGAAGAGCAAACCTATCCATTTTGTACGGTTGCGATAAAGGTCCTTTGCTATTGAAAAAACGTTAAAATTCCTCTTATAACGTTTGTTTCTCTTTTTTAGTTTTTTTCAAAATAAAACATATTCGATTCCATTATATGTGGCTTTGACACACCATACTGTGGTTAACGAATGATAAAAGAGAAATATGTTACTGTACCATTCAGAAGTACATACAGGGCATACGTTAATATATACACTTTCTTCACATTTAGAAAACAAATTTATACTTTCTGTACTTCAAAGCTGAATTTTGCATCACCATGTATATTTTTTCCAAATCTCAACCAAATATGCTAACTAAATGTTCTACACATCATCACGGGAAAATAAATGCACAAATTACTACAAACTGCACTAAAAAATGAACGTTGTACCTGTTGCTTTAGAAGAAATAGTTAACCCTCTCACGGCTGATGAGACCACGTGACACTCGTTGTAACTCGAAAATGTATGGCTTCAACCACTAATTTCTTCAATTTTTTTAAAAACTCTCCTATTTGATATAAATATGTTGTTAGGCAACTATTCAACAATATAGCATAAGTCATTCTACATATATATTATATTGTTAATCATTGTTACTATATACTACATACTATTCGCCATATCTCCCAAACTTATTTACATATTTTGACGAAATAAAGCTAAAATTGAAGAGCAAACCCATCCATTTTGTACGGTTGCGACACAGGTCCTTTGCCCTTGAAGAAACATTAAAATTCCTCTTATAACGTTTGTTTCTCTTTTTTAGTTTTTTCAAAACAAAACAGATTCGATTCCATTATATGTGGCTTTGACACACCATACTATGGTTAACGAATGATAAAAGAGGAATATGTTACTGTGCCATTCAGAAGTACATACAGGGCATTCGTTAATATATGCACTTTCTTCACATTTTGAAAACCAATTTATACTTTCTGTACTACAAAGCTGAATTTTGCATCACCCTGTATATTTTTTCCAAATCTCAACCAAATATGCTAACTAAATGTTCTACACATCATCATGGGAAACTAATGCACAAATTACTACAAACTGCACTAAAAAATGAACGTAGTACCTGTTGCTTTAGAAGAAATAGTTAACCTTCTCACGGCTAATGAGACCACGTGACACTCGATGTAACTGGAAAATGTATGGCTTCAACCACTAATTTCTTCAATTTTTTATAAAACTCTCCTATTTGGTATATATATGTTGTTAGGCAACTATTCAACAATATAGCATATGTCATTCTACATATATATTATATTGTTAATCATTGTTACTATATACTACATACTATTCGCCATATCTCCCAAAGTTATTTACATATTTTGACGAAATAAAGCTAAAATTGAAGAGGAAACAACTCCATTTTCTCCTGTTGCAATAAGGGTCCTTTGCCCTTGAAGCAACGTTAAAATTCCCCTTATAACGTTTGTTTCTCTTTTTTAGTTTTTTTCAAAATAAAACAGATTCGATTCCATTATATGTGGCTTTGACAAACCATACTATGGTTAACGAATGATAAAAGAGGAATATGTTACTGTGCCATTCAGAAGTACATACAGGGCATTCGTTAATATATGCACTTTCTTCACATTTTGAAAACCAATTAATACTTTCTGTACTACAAAGCCGAATTTTGCATCACCCTGTATATTTTTTACAAATCTCAACCAAATATGCTAACTAAATGTTCTACACATCATCATGGGAAAATAAATGCACAAATTACTACAAATTGCACTAAAAAATGAACGTAGTACCTGTTGCTTTAGAAGAAATAGTTAACTCTCTCACGGCTGATGAGACCACGTGACACTCGTTGTAACTGGAAAATGTATGGCTTCAACCACTAATTTCTTCATTTTTTAAAAAAAAAAACTCTCCTATTTGGTACATATATGTTGTTAGGCAACTATTCAACAATATAGCATATGTCATTCTACATATATATTATATTGTTAATCATTGTTACTATATACTACATACTATTCGCCATATCTCCCAAACTTATTTACATATTTTGACGAAATAAAGCTCAAATTGAAGAGCAAACCACTCCATTTTGTACGGTTGCGATAAGGGTCCTTTGCCCTTGAAGAAACATTAAAATTCCTCTTATAACGTTTGTTTCTGTTTTTTAGTTTTTTCAAAATAAAACAGATTCGATTCCATTATATGTGGCTTTGACACACCATACTATGGTTAACGAATGATAAAAGAGGAATACGTTACTATGCCATTCAGAAGTACATACAGGGCATTCGTTAATATATGCACTTTCTTCACATTTTGAAAACCAAGTTAAACTTTCTGCACTACAAAGCTGAATTTTGCATCACCCTGTATATTTTTTCCAAATCTCAACCAAATATGCTAACTAAATGTTCTACACATCATCAGCGGAAAATAAATGCACAAATTACTACAAACTGCACAAAAAAAATGAACGTAGTACCTGTTGCTTTAGAAGAAATAGTTAACCCTCTCACGGCTGATGAGACCACGTGACACTCGTTGTAACTGGAAAATGTATGGCTTCAACCACTAATTTCTTCATTTTTTTAAAAAAAAACTCTCCTATTTGGTACATATATGTTGTTACTCAACTATTCAAGAATATAGCATATGTCATTCTACATATATATTATTTTGTTATACATTGTTACTATATACTACATACTCTTCGCCATATCTCCCAAACTTATTTACATATTTTGACGAAATAAAGCTCAAATTGAAGAGCAAACCCATCCATTTTGTACGGTTGCGATACAGGTCCTTTGCCCTTGAAGAAACATTAAAATTCCTCTTATAACATTTGTTTCTCTTTTTTAGTTTTTTTCAAAACAAAACAGATTCGATTCCATTATATGTGGCTTTGACACACCATACTATGGTTAACGAATGATAAAAGAGGAGTATGTTAGTGTGCCATTCAGAAGTACATACAGGGCATTCGTTAATATATGCACTTTCTTTACATTTTGAAAACCAATTTATACTTTGTGTACTACAAAGCTGAATTTTGCATCACCCTGTATATTTTTTCCAAATCTCAACCAAATATGCTAACTAAATGTTCTACACATCATCAGTGGAAAATAAATGCACAAATTACTACAAACTGCACTAAAAAATGAACGTAGTACCTGTTGCTTTAGAAGAAATAATTAACCCTCTCACGGCTGATGAGACCACGTGACACTCGTTGTAACTGGAAAATGTATGGCTTCAACCACTAATTTCTTCAATTTTTTTTAAAAAACTCTCTTATTTGGTATATATATGTTGTTAGGCAACTATTCAACAATATAGCATATGTCATTCTACATATATATTATATTGTTAATCATTGTTACTATATACTACATACTATTCGCCATATCTCCTAAAACTTATTTACATATTTTGACGAAATAAAGCTAAAATTGAAGAGCAAACCCATCCATTTTGTACGGTTGCGACACAGGTCCTTTGCCCTTGAAGAAACATTAAAATTCCTCTTATAACATTTGTTTCTCTTTTTTAGTTTTTTTCAAAACAAAACAGATTCGATTCCATTATATGTGGCTTTGACACACCATACTATGGTTAACGAATGATAAAAGAGGAATACGTTACTATGCCATTCAGAAGTACATACAGGGCATTCGTTAATATATGCACTTTCTTCACATTTTGAAAACCAAGTTAAACTTTCTGCACTACAAAGCTGAATTTTGCATCACCCTGTATATTTTTTCCAAATCTCAACCAAATATGCTAACTAAATGTTCTACACATCATCAGCGGAAAATAAATGCACAAATTACTACAAACTGCACAAAAAAAATGAACGTAGTACCTGTTGCTTTAGAAGAAATAGTTAACCCTCTCACGGCTGATGAGACCACGTGACACTCGATGTAACTGGAAAATGTATGGCTTCAACCACTAATTTCTTCAATTTTTTATAAAACTCTCCTATTTGGTATATATATGTTGTTAGGCAACTATTCAACAATATAGCATATGTCATTCTACATATATATTATATTGTTAATCATTGTTACTATATACTACATACTATTCGCCATATCTCCCAAAGTTATTTACATATTTTGACGAAATAAAGCTAAAATTGAAGAGGAAACAACTCCATTTTCTCCTGTTGCAATAAGGGTCCTTTGCCCTTGAAGCAACGTTAAAATTCCCCTTATAACGTTTGTTTCTCTTTTTTAGTTTTTTTCAAAATAAAACAGATTCGATTCCATTATATGTGGCTTTGACAAACCATACTATGGTTAACGAATGATAAAAGAGGAATATGTTACTGTGCCATTCAGAAGTACATACAGGGCATTCGTTAATATATGCACTTTCTTCACATTTTGAAAACCAATTAATACTTTCTGTACTACAAAGCCGAATTTTGCATCACCCTGTATATTTTTTACAAATCTCAACCAAATATGCTAACTAAATGTTCTACACATCATCATGGGAAAATAAATGCACAAATTACTACAAATTGCACTAAAAAATGAACGTAGTACCTGTTGCTTTAGAAGAAATAGTTAACTCTCTCACGGCTGATGAGACCACGTGACACTCGTTGTAACTGGAAAATGTATGGCTTCAACCACTAATTTCTTCATTTTTTTAAAAAAAAAACTCTCCTATTTGGTACATATATGTTGTTAGGCAACTATTCAACAATATAGCATATGTCATTCTACATATATATTATATTGTTAATCATTGTTACTATATACTACATACTATTCGCCATATCTCCCAAACTTATTTACATATTTTGACGAAATAAAGCTCAAATTGAAGAGCAAACCACTCCATTTTGTACGGTTGCGATAAGGGTCCTTTGCCCTTGAAGAAACATTAAAATTCCTCTTATAACGTTTGTTTCTGTTTTTTAGTTTTTTCAAAATAAAACAGATTCGATTCCATTATATGTGGCTTTGACACACCATACTATGGTTAACGAATGATAAAAGAGGAATACGTTACTATGCCATTCAGAAGTACATACAGGGCATTCGTTAATATATGCACTTTCTTCACATTTTGAAAACCAAGTTAAACTTTCTGCACTACAAAGCTGAATTTTGCATCACCCTGTATATTTTTTCCAAATCTCAACCAAATATGCTAACTAAATGTTCTACACATCATCAGCGGAAAATAAATGCACAAATTACTACAAACTGCACAAAAAAAATGAACGTAGTACCTGTTGCTTTAGAAGAAATAGTTAACCCTCTCACGGCTGATGAGACCACGTGACACTCGTTGTAACTGGAAAATGTATGGCTTCAACCACTAATTTCTTCATTTTTTTAAAAAAAAACTCTCCTATTTGGTACATATATGTTGTTACTCAACTATTCAAGAATATAGCATATGTCATTCTACATATATATTATTTTGTTATACATTGTTACTATATACTACATACTCATCGCCATATCTCCCAAACTTATTTACATATTTTGACGAAATAAAGCTCAAATTGAAGAGCAAACCCATCCATTTTGTACGGTTGCGATACAGGTCCTTTGCCCTTGAAGAAACATTAAAATTCCTCTTATAACATTTGTTTCTCTTTTTTAGTTTTTTTCAAAACAAAACAGATTCGATTCCATTATATGTGGCTTTGACACACCATACTATGGTTAACGAATGATAAAAGAGGAGTATGTTAGTGTGCCATTCAGAAGTACATACAGGGCATTCGTTAATATATGCACTTTCTTTACATTTTGAAAACCAATTTATACTTTGTGTACTACAAAGCTGAATTTTGCATCACCCTGTATATTTTTTCCAAATCTCAACCAAATATGCTAACTAAATGTTCTACACATCATCAGTGGAAAATAAATGCACAAATTACTACAAACTGCACTAAAAAATGAACGTAGTACCTGTTGCTTTAGAAGAAATAATTAACCCTCTCACGGCTGATGAGACCACGTGACACTCGTTGTAACTGGAAAATGTATGGCTTCAACCACTAATTTCTTCAATTTTTTTTAAAAAACTCTCTTATTTGGTATATATATGTTGTTAGGCAACTATTCAACAATATAGCATATGTCATTCTACATATATATTTTATTGTTAATCATTGTTACTATATACTACATACTATTCGCCATATCTCCCAAAGTTATTTACATATTTTGACGAAATAAAGCTCAAATTGAAGACCAAACCCCTCCATTTTGTACGGTTGCGATAAGGGTCCTTTGCCCTTGAAGAAACATTAAAATTCCTCTTATAACGTTTGTTTCTGTTTTTTAGTTTTTTCAAAATAAAACAGATTCGATTCCATTATATGTGGCTTTGACACACCATACTATGGTTAACGAATGATAAAAGAGGAATACGTTACTATGCCATTCAGAAGTACATACAGGGCATTCGTTAATATATGCACTTTCTTCACATTTTGAAAACCAAGTTAAACTTTCTGCACTACAAAGCTGAATTTTGCATCACCCTGTATATTTTTTCCAAATCTCAACCAAATATGCTAACTAAATGTTCTACACATCATCACGGGAAAATAAATGCACAAATTACTACAAACTGCACTAAAAAATGAACGTTGTACCTGTTGCTTTAGAAGAAATAGTTAACCCTCTCACGGCTGATGAGACCACGTGACACTCGTTGTAACTCGAAAATGTATGGCTTCAACCACTAATTTCTTCAATTTTTTTAAAAACTCTCCTATTTGATATAAATATGTTGTTAGGCAACTATTCAACAATATAGCATATGTCATTCTACATATATATTATATTGTTAATCATTGTTACTATATACTACATACTATTCGCCATATCTCCTAAAACTTATTTACATATTTTGACGAAATAAAGCTAAAATTGAAGAGCAAACCCATCCATTTTGTACGGTTGCGATAAGGGTCCTTTGCCCTTGAAGAAACATTAAAATTCCTCTTATAACATTTGTTTCTCTTTTTTAGTTTTTTTCAAAACAAAACAGATTCGATTCCATTATATGTGGCTTTGACACACCATACTATGGTTAACGAATGATAAAAGAGGAATACGTTACTATGCCATTCAGAAGTACATACAGGGCATTCGTTAATATATGCACTTTCTTCACATTTTGAAAACCAAGTTAAACTTTCTGCACTACAAAGCTGAATTTTGCATCACCCTGTATATTTTTTCCAAATCTCAACCAAATATGCTAACTAAATGTTCTACACATCATCAGCGGAAAATAAATGCACAAATTACTACAAACTGCACAAAAAAAATGAACGTAGTACCTGTTGCTTTAGAAGAAATAGTTAACCCTCTCACGGCTGATGAGACCACGTGACACTCGTTGTAACTGGAAAATGTATGGCTTCAACCACTAATTTCTTCATTTTTTTTAAAAAAAACTCTCCTATTTGGTACATATATGTTGTTACTCAACTATTCAAGAATATAGCATATGTCATTCTACATATATATTATTTTGTTATACATTGTTACTATATACTACATACTCTTCGCCATATCTCCCAAACTTATTTACATATTTTGACGAAATAAAGCTCAAATTGAAGAGCAAACCCATCCATTTTGTACGGTTGCGATACAGGTCCTTTGCCCTTGAAGAAACATTAAAATTCCTCTTATAACATTTGTTTCTCTTTTTTAGTTTTTTTCAAAACAAAACAGATTCGATTCCATTATATGTGGCTTTGACACACCATACTATGGTTAACGAATGATAAAAGAGGAGTATGTTAGTGTGCCATTCAGAAGTACATACAGGGCATTCGTTAATATATGCACTTTCTTTACATTTTGAAAACCAATTTATACTTTGTGTACTACAAAGCTGAATTTTGCATCACCCTGTATATTTTTTCCAAATCTCAACCAAATATGCTAACTAAATGTTCTACACATCATCAGTGGAAAATAAATGCACAAATTACTACAAACTGCACTAAAAAATGAACGTAGTACCTGTTGCTTTAGAAGAAATAATTAACCCTCTCACGGCTGATGAGACCACGTGACACTCGTTGTAACTGGAAAATGTATGGCTTCAACCACTAATTTCTTCAATTTTTTTTAAAAAACTCTCCTATTTGGTATATATATGTTGTTAGGCAACTATTCAACAATATAGCATATGTCATTCTACATATATATTATATTGTTGATCATTGTTACTATATACTACATACTATTCGCCATATCTCCCAAAGTTATTTACATATTTTGACGAAATAAAGCTAAAATTGAAGAGGAAACCCCTCCATTTTGTACGGTTGCGCTAAGGTCCTTTGCCCTTGAAGAAACGTTAAAATTCCTCCTATAAGGTTTGTTTCTCTTTTTTAGTTTTTTCAAAATAAAACAGATTCTATTCCATTATATGTGGCTTTGACACACCATACTGTGGTTAACGAATGATAAAAGAGGAATATGTTACTGTACCATTCAGAAGTACATACAGGGCATTCGTTAATATATGCACTTTCTTCACATTTTGAAAACCAATTTATACTTTTTGTACTACAAAGCTGAATTTTGCATCACCCTGAATATTTTTTCCAAATCTCAACTAAATATGCTAACTAAATGTTCTACACATCATCAGCGGAAAATAAATGCACAAATTACTACAAACTGCACTAAAAAATGAATGTTGTACCTGTTGCTTTAGAAGAAATAGTTAACCCTCTCACGGCTGATGAGACCACGTGACACTCGTTGTAACTGGAAAATGTATGGCTTCAACCACTAATTTCTTCAATTTTTTTTAAAAACTCTCCTATTTGGTATATATATGTTGTTAGGCAACTATTCAACAATATAGCATATGTCATTCTACATATATATTTTATTGTTAATCATTGTTACTATATACTACATACTATTCGCCATATCTCCCAAAGTTATTTACATATTTTGACGAAATTAAGCTCAAATTGAAGAGCAAACCCCTCCATTTTTTCCTTTTGCGACAAGGGTCCTTTGCCCTTGAAGGAACGTTAAAATTCCTCTTATAACGTTTGCTTCTCTTTTTTAGTTTTTTCAAAATAAAACAGATTCGATTCCATTATATGTGGCTTTGACACACCATACTGTGGTTAACGAATGATAAAAGAGGAATATGTTACTGTGCCATTCAGAAGTACATACAGGACATTCGTTAATATATGCACTTTCTTCACATTTTGAAAACCAATTTATACTTTGTGTACTACAAAGCTGAATTTTGCATCACCCTGTATATTTTTTCCAAATCTCAACCAAATATGCTAACTAAATGTTCTACACATCATCAGCGGAAAATAAATGCACAAATTACTACAAACTGCACTAAAAAATGAACGTAGTACCTGTTGCTTTAGAAGAAATAATTAACCCTCTCACGGCTGATGAGACCACGTGACACTCGTTGTAACTGGAAAATGTATGGCTTCAACCACTAATTTCCTCATTTTTTTTAAAAACTCTC
>NW_027656836.1:0-57487 GCF_964235325.1 Thermobia domestica
CCACTAATTTCTTCATTTTCTAAAAAAAATTTCCTATTTGGTATATATATGTTGTTAGGCAACTATTCAACAATATAGCATATGTCATTCTACATATATATTATATTATTAATCATTGTCACTATATACTACATACTATTCGCCATATCTCTCAAACTTATTTACATATTTTGACGAAATAAAGCTAAAATTGAAGAGGAAACCCCTCCACTTTGTCCTGTTGCGATAAGGGTCCTTTGCCCTTTTTGAAACGTTTAAGTTCCTTTTATAACGTTTGTTTGTCTTTTTTAGTTTTTTCAAAATAAAACAGATTCGATTCCATTATATGTGGCTTTGACACACCATACTGTGGTTAACGAATGATAAAAAAGGAATATGTTACTGTGCCATTCAGAAGTACATACAGGGCATTCGTTAATATATGCACTTTCTTCACATTTTGAAAACCAATTTATACTTTCTGTACTACAAAGCTGAATTTTGCATCACCCTGTATATTTTTTCCAAATCTCAACCAAATATGGTAACTAAATGTTCTACACATCATCATGGGAAAATAAATGCACAAATTACTACAAATTGCACTAAAAAATGAACGTAGTACCTGTTTCTTTAGAAGAAATAGTTAACCCTCTCACGGCTGATGAGACCACGTGACACTCGTTGTAACTGGAAAATATATGACTTCAACCACTAATTTCTTCAATTTTTTGTAAAAAACTCCCCTATTTGGTATATATGTTGTTAGGCAACTATTCAACAATATAGCATATGCCATTCTATATATATATTATATAGTTATCCATTGTTACTATATACTACATACTATTCGCCATATCTCCCAAAGTTATTTACATATTTTGACGAAATAAAGCTCAAATTGAAGAGGAAACCCCTCCATTTTGTCCTGTTGCGATAAGTGTCCTTTGCCCTTGAAGAAACGTTAAAATTTCTCTTATAAGGTTTGTTTCTGTTTTTTAGTTTTTTCAAAATAAAACAGATTCGATTCCATTATATGTGGCTTTGACACACCATACTGTGGTTAACGAATGATAAAAGAGGAATATGTTACTGTGCCATTCAGAAGTACATACAGGGCATTCGTTAATATATGCACTTTCTTCACATTTTGAAAACCAATTTATACTTTCTGTACTACAAAGCTGAATTTTGCATCACCCTGTATATTTTTTCCAAATCTCAACCAAATATGCTAACTAAATGTTCTACACATCATCATGGGAAAATAAATGCACAAATTACTACAAACTGCACTCATAAATGAACGTAGTACCTGTTGCTTTAGAAGAAATAGTTAACCCTCTCACGGCTGATGAGACCACGTGACACTCGTTTCAACTGGAAAATGTATGGCTTCAACCACTAATTTCTTCAATTTTTGAAAAACTTTCCTATTTGGTATATATATGTTGTTAGGCAACTATTCAACAATATAGCATATGTCATTCTACATATATATTATATTATTAATCATTGTTACTATATACTACATACTATTCGCCATATCTCCCAAAATTATTTACATATTTTGAAGAAATAAAGGTAAAATTGAAGAGGAAACCCCTCCACTTTGTCCTGTTGCGATAAGGGTCCTTTGCCCTTGAAGAAACGTTAAAATTCCTCTTATAACTTTTGTTTCTCTTTTTTAGTTTTTTCAAAATAAAACAGATTCGATTCCATTATATGTGGCTTTGACACACCATACTGTGGTTAACGAATGATAAAAGAGGAATATGTTACTGTGCCATTCAGAAGTACATACAGGGCATTCGTTAATATATGCAATTTCTTCACATTTTGAAAACCAAGTTAAACTTTCTGTACTACAAAGCTGAGTTTTGCATCACGCTGTATATTTTTTACAAATCTCAACCAAATATGCTAACTAAATGTTCTACACATCATCATGGGAAAGTAATGCACAAATTACTACAAACTGCACTAAAAAATGAACGTAGTACCTGTTGCTTTAGAAGAAATAGTTAACCCTCTCACGGCTGATGAGACCACGTGACACTCGTTGTAACTGGAAAATGTATGGCTTCAACCACTAATTTCTTTAATTTTTAAAAAAACTTTCCTATTTGGTATATATATGTTGTTAGGCAACTATTCAACAATATAGCATATGTCATTCTACATATATATTATATTATTAATCATTGTTACTATATACTACATACTATTCGCCATATCTCTCAAACTTATTTACATATTTTGACAAAATAAAGCTAAAATTGAAGAGGAAACCCCTTCACTTTGTCCTGTTGCGATTAGGGTCCTTTGCCCTTGAAGAAACGTTAAAATTCCTCTTATAACGTTTGTTTCTCTTTCTTAGTTTTTTCAAAATAAAACAGATTCGATTCCATTATATGTGGGTTTGACACACCATACTGTGGTTAACGAATGATAAAAGAGGAATATGTTACTGTGCCATTGAGAAGTACATACAGGGCATTCGTTAATATATGCAATTTCTTCACATTTTGAAAACCAAGTTAAACTTTCTGTACTACAAACCTGAATTTTGCATCACCCTGTATATTTTTTACAAATCTCAACCAAATATGCTAACTAAATGTTCTACACATCAGCATGGGAAACTAATGCACAAATTACTACAAACTGCACTAAAAAATGAACGTAGTACCTGTTTCTTTAGAAGAAATATTTAACCCTCTCATGGCTGATGAGACCACGTGACACTCGTTGTAACTGGAAAATGTATGGCTTCAACCACTAATTTCTTCAATTTTTAAAAACTTTCCTATTTGGTATATATATGTTGTTCGGCAACTATTCAACAATATAGCATATGCCATTCTACATATATATTATATTATTAATCATTGTTACTATATACTACATACTATTCTCCTTATCTCCCAAACTTATTTACATATTTTGACGAAATAAAGCTAAAATTGAAGAGGAAACCTCTCCATTTTGTCCTATTGCGATAAGGGTCCTTTGCCCTTGAAGAAACGTTAAAATTCTTCTTATAACGTTTGGTTCTCTTTTTTAGTTTTTTCAAAATAAAACAGATTCGATTCCATTGTATGTGGCTTTGACACACCATACTGTGGTTAACGAATGATAAAAGAGGAATATGTTACTGTGCCATTCAGAAGTACATACAGGGCATTCGTTAATATATGCATTTTCTTCACATTTTGAAAACCAATTTATACTTTGTGTACAACAAAGCTGAATTTTGCATCACCCTGTATATTTTTTCCAAATCTCAACCAAATATGCTAACTAAATGTTCTACACATCATCATGGGAAAATAAATGCACAAATTACTACAAATTGCACTAAAAAATGAACGTAGTACCTGTTTCATTAGAAGAAATAGTTAACCCTCTCACGGCTGATGAGACCACGTGACACTCGTTGTAACTGGAAAATATATGGCTTCAACCACTAATTTCTTCAATTTTTTGTAAAAAACTCCCCTATTTGGTATATATGTTGTTAGGCAACTATTCAACAATATAGCATATGTCATTCTATATATATATTATATAGTTATCCATTGTTACTATATACTACATACTATTCGCAATATCTCCCAAAGTTATTTACATATTTTGACGAAATAAAGCTAAAATTGAAGAGGAAACCCCTCCACTTTGTCCTGTTGCGATAAGGGTCCTTTGCCCTTGAAGAAACGTTAAAATTCCTCGTATAACGTTTGTTTCTCTTTTTTAGTTTTTTCAAAATAAAACAGATTCGATTTCATTATATATGGCTTTGACACACCATACTGTGGTTAACGAATGATAAAAGAGGAATATGTTACTGTGCCATTCAGAAGTACATACAGGACATTCGTTAATATATGCACTTTCTTCACATTTTGAAAACCAAGTTAAACTTTCTGTACTACAAAGCTGAATTTTGCATCACCCTGTATATTTTTTCCAAATCTCAACCAAATATGCTAACTAAATGTTCTACACATCATCATGGGAAAATAAATGCACAAATTACTACAAATTGCACTAAAAAATGAACGTAGTACCTGTTTCTTTAGAAGAAATAGTTAACCCTCTCACGGCTGATGAGACCACGTGACACTCGTTGTAACTGGAAAATATATGGCTTCAACCACTAATTTCTTCAATTTTTTGTAAAAAACTCCCCTATTTGGTATATATGTTGTTAGGCAACTATTCAACAATATAGCATATGTCATTCTATATATATATTATATAGTTATCCATTGTTACTATATACTACATACTATTCGCCATATCTCCCAAACTTATTTACATATTTGACGAAATAAAGCTAAAATTGAAGAGGAAACCCCTCCATTTTGTCCTGTTGCGATAAGGGTCCTTTGCCCTTGAAGAAACGTTAAAATTCCTCGTGTAACGTTTGTTTCTCTTTTTTAGTTTTTTCAAAATAAAACAGATTCTATTCCATTATATGTGGCTTTGACACACCATACTGTGGTTAACGAATGATAAAAGAGGAATATGTTACTGTGCCATTCAGAAGTACATACAGGGCATTCGTTAATATATGCACTTTCTTCACATTTTGAAAACCAAGTTAAACTTTCTGTACTACAAAGCTGAATTTTGCATCACCCTGTATATTTTTTACAAATCTCAACCAAATATGCTAACTAAATGTTCTACACATCAGCATGGGAAACTAATGCACAAATTACTACAAACTGCACTAAAAAATGAACGTAGTACCTGTTTCTTTAGAAGAAATTGTTAACCCTCTCATGGCTGATGAGACCACGTGACACTCGTTGTAACTGGAAAATGTATGGCTTCAACCACTAATTTCTTCAATTTTTAAAAAACTTTCCTATTTGGTATATATATGTTGTTAGGCAACTATTCAACAATATAGCATATGCCATTCTACATATATATTATATTATTAATCATTGTTACTATATACTACATACTATTCGCCATATCTCCCAAACTTATTTACATATTTTGACGAAATAAAGCTAAAATTGAAGAGGAAACCCCTCCACTTTGTCCTATTGCGATAGGGGTCCTTTGCCCTTGAAGAAACGTTAAAATTCCTCGTATAACGTTTGTTTCTCTTTTTTAGTTTTTTCAAAATAAAACAGATTCGATTCCATTATATGTGGCTTTGACACACCATACTGTGGTTAACGAATGATAAAAGAGGAATATGTTACTGTGCCATTCAGAAGTACATACAGGGCATTCGTTAATATATGCACTTTCTTCACATTTTGAAAACCAAGTTAAACTTTCTGTACTACAAAGCTGAATTTTGCATCACCCTGTATATTTTTTACAAATCTCAACCAAATATGCTAACTAAATGTTCTACACATCATCATGGGAAACTAATGCACAAATTACTACAAAGTGCACTAATAAATGAACGTAGTACCTGTTGCTTTAGAAGAAATAGTTAACCCTCTCACGGCTGATGAGACCACGTGACACTCGTTGTAACTGGAAAATGTATGGCTTCAACCACTAATTTCTTCATTTTTTAAAAAAACTTTCCTATTTGGTATATATATGTTGTTAGGCAACTATTCAACAATATAGCATATGTCATTCTACATATATATTATATTATTAATCATTGTTACTATATACTACATACTATTCGCCATATCTCTCAAACTTATTTACATATTTTGACGAAATAAAGCTAAAATTGAAGAGGAAACCCCTCCACTTTGTCCTGTTGCGATAAGGGTCCTTTGCCCTTGAAGAAACGTTTAAGTTCCTTTTATAACGTTTGTTTCTCTTTTTTAGGTTTTTCAAAATAAAACAGATTCGATTCCATTATATGTGGCTTTGACACACCATACTGTGGTTAACGAATGATAAAAAAGGAATATGTTACTGTGCCATTCAGAAGTACATACAGGGCATTCGTTAATATGTGCACTTTCTTCACATTTTGAAAACCAATTTATACTTTCTGTACTACAAAGCTGAATTTTGCATCACCCTGTATATTTTTTCCAAATCTCAACCAAATATGCTAACTAAATGTTCTACACATCATCATGGGAAAATAAATGCACAAATTACTACAAATTGCACTAAAAAATGAACGTAGTACCTGTTTCTTTAGAAGAAATAGTTAACCCTTTCACGGCTGATGAGACCACGTGACACTCGTTGTAACTGGAAAATATATGGCTTCAACCACTAATTTCTTCAATTTTTTGTAAAAAACTCCCCTATTTGGTATATATGTTGTTAGGCAACTATTCAACAATATAGCATATGTCATTCTATATATATATTATATAGTTATCCATTGTTACTATATACTACATACTATTCGCCATATCTCCCAAAGTTATTTACATATTTTGACGAAATAAAGCTCAAATTGAAGAGGAAACCCCTCCATTTTGTCCTGTTGCGACAAGTGTCCTTTGCCCTTGAAGAAACGTTAAAATTTCTCTTATAAGGTTTGTTTCTGTTTTTTAGTTTTTTCAAAATAAAACAGATTCGATTCCATTATATGTGGCTTTGACACACCATATTGTGGTTAACGAATGATAAAAGAGGAATATGTTACTGTGCCATTCAGAAGTACATACAGGGCATTCGTTAATATATGCACTTTCTTCACATTTTGAAAACCAATTTATACTTTCTGTACTACAAAGCTGAATTTTGCATCACCCTGTATATTTTTTCCAAATCTCAACCAAATATGCTAACTAAATGTTCTACACATCACCATGGGAAACTAATGCACAAATTACTACAAACTGCACTAAAAAATGAACGTAGTACCGGTTGCATTAGAAGAAATAGTTAACCCTCTCACGGCTGATGAGACCACGTGACTCTCGTTGTAACTGGAAAATGTATGGCTTCAACCACTAATTTTTTCAATTTTTTAAAAAACTTTCCTATTTGGTATATATATGTTGTTCGGCAACTATTCAACAATATAGCATATGCCATTCTACATATATATTATATTATTAATCATTGTTTCTATATACTACATACTATTCGCCATATCTCCCAAACTTATTTACATATTTTGACGAAATAAAGCTAAAATTGAAGAGGAAACCCCTCCACTTTGTCCTGTTGCGATAAGGGTCCTTTGCCCTTGAAGAAACGTTAAAATTCCTCGTATAACGTTTGTTTCTTTTTTTTAGCTTTTTCAAAATAAAACAGATTCGATTCCATTATATGTGGGTTTGACACACCATACTGTGGTTAACGAATGATAAAAGAGGAATATGTTACTGTGCCATTCAGAAGTACATACAGGGCATTCGTTAATATATGCACTTTCTTCACATTTTGAAAACCAAGTTAAACTTTCTGTACTACAAAGCTGAATTTTGCATCACCCTGTATATTTTTTACAAATCTCAACCAAATATGCTAACTAAATGTTCTACACATCACCATGGGAAACTAATGCCCAAATTACTACAAACTGCACAAAAAATGAACGTAGTACCGGTTGCTTTAGAAGAAATAGTTAACCCTCTCACGGCTGATGAGACCACGTGACACTCGTTGTAACTGGAAAATGTATGGCTTCAACCACTAATTTCTTCAATTTTTTTAAAAACTTTCCTATTTGGTATATATATGTTGTTAGGCAACTATTCAACAATATAGCATATGTCATTCTACATATATATTATATTGTTAATCATTGTTACTATATACTACATACTATTCGCCTTATCTCCCAAACTTATTTACATATTTTGACGAAATAAAGCTAAAATTGAAGAGGAAACCTCTCCATTTTGTCCTATTGCGATAAGGGTCCTTTGCCCTTGAAGAAACGTTAAAATTCTTCTTATAACGTTTGGTTCTCTTTTTTAGTTTTTTCAAAATAAAACAGATTCGATTCCATTGTATGTGGCTTTGACACACCATACTGTGGTTAACGAATGATAAAAGAGGAATATGTTACTGTGCCATTCAGAAGTACATACAGGGCATTCGTTAATATATGCATTTTCTTCACATTTTGAAAACCAATTTATACTTTGTGTACCACAAAGCTGAATTTTGCATCACCCTGTATATTTTTTCCAAATCTCAACCAAATATGCTAACTAAATGTTCTACACATCATCAGCGGAAAATAAATGCACAAATTACTACAAATTGCACTAAAAAATGAACGTAGTACCTGTTTCTTTAGAAGAAATAGTTAACCCTCTCACGGCTGATGAGACCACGTGACACTCGTTGTAACTGGAAAATATATGGCTTCAACCACTAATTTCTTCAATTTTTTGTAAAAAACTCCCCTATTTGGTATATATGTTGTTAGGCAACTATTCAACAATATAGCATATGTCATTCTATATATATATTATATAGTTATCCATTGTTACTATATACTACATACTATTCGCAATATCTCCCAAAGTTATTTACATATTTTGACGAAATAAAGCTAAAATTGAAGAGGAAACCCCTCCACTTTGTCCTGTTGCGATAAGGGTACTTTGCCCTTGAAGAAACGTTAAAATTCCTCGTATAACGTTTGTTTCTCTTTTTTAGTTTTTTCAAAATAAAACAGATTCGATTTCATTATATGTGGCTTTGACACACCATACTGTGGGTAACGAATGATAAAAGAGGAATATGTTACTGTGCCATTCAGAAGTACATACAGGACATTCGTTAATATATGCACTTTCTTGACATTTTGAAAACCAAGTTAAACTTTCTGTACTACAAAGCTGAATTTTGCATCACCCTGTATATTTTTTACAAATCTCAACCAAATATGCTAACTAAATGTTCTACACATCAGCATGGGAAACTAATGCACAAATTACTACAAACTGCACTAAAAAATGAACGTAGTACCTGTTTCTTTAGAAGAAATTGTTAACCCTCTCATGGCTGATGAGACCACGTGACACTCGTTGTAACTGGAAAATGTATGGCTTCAACCACTAATTTCTTCAATTTTTAAAAAACTTTCCTATTTGGTATATATATGTTGTTAGGCAACTATTCAACAATATAGCATATGCCATTCTACATATATATTATATTATTAATCATTGTTACTATATACTACATACTATTCGCCATATCTCTCAAACTTATTTACATATTTTGACGAAATAAAGCTAAAATTGAAGAGGAAACCCCTCCACTTTGTCCTGTTGCGATAAGGGTCCTTTGCCCTTTTAGAAACGTTTAAGTTCCTTTTATAACGTTTGTTTCTCTTTTTTAGTTTTTTCAAAATAAAACAGATTCGATTCCATTATATGTGGCTTTGACACACCATACTGTGGTTAACGAATGATAAAAAAGGAATATGTTACTGTGCCATTCAGAAGTACATACAGGGCATTCGTTAATATGTGCACTTTCTTCACATTTTGAAAACCAATTTATACTTTCTGTACTACAAAGCTGAATTTTGCATCACCCTGTATATTTTTTCCAAATCTCAACCAAATATGCTAACTAAATGTTCTACACATCATCATGGGAAAATAAATGCACAAATTACTACAAATTGCACTAAAAAATGAACGTAGTACCTGTTTCTTTAGAAGAAATAGTTAACCCTTTCACGGCTGATGAGACCACGTGACACTCGTTGTAACTGGAAAATATATGGCTTCAACCACTAATTTCTTCAATTTTTTGTAAAAAACTCCCCTATTTGGTATATATGTTGTTAGGCAACTATTCAACAATATAGCATATGTGATTCTATATATATATTATATAGTTATCCATTGTTACTATATACTACATACTATTCGCCATATCTCCCAAAGTTATTTACATATTTTGACGAAATAAAGCTCAAATTGAAGAGGAAACCCCTCCATTTTGTCCTGTTGCGATAAGTGTCCTTTGCCCTTGAAGAAACGTTAAAATTTCTCTTATAAGGTTTGTTTCTGTTTTTTAGTTTTTTCAAAATAAAACAGATTCGATTCCATTATATGTGGCTTTGACACACCATACTGTGGTTAACGAATGATAAAAGAGGAATATGTTACTGTGCCATTCAGAAGTACATACAGGGCATTCCTTAATATATGCACTTTCTTCACATTTTGAAAACCAATTTATACTTTCTGTACTACAAAGCTGAATTTTGCATCACCCTGTATATTTTTTCCGAATCTCAACCAAATATGCTAACTAAATGTTCTACACATCACCATGGGAAACTAATGCACAAATTACTACAAACTGCACAAAAAAATGAACGTAGTACCTGTTGCTTTAGAAGAAATAGTTAACCCTCTCACGGCTGATGAGACCACGTGACTCTCGTTGTAACTAGAAAATGTATGGCTTCAACCACTAATTTTTTCAATTTTTTAAAAAACTTTCCTATTTGGTATATATATTTTGTTAGGCAACTATTCAACAATGTAGCATATGTCATTCTACATCTATATTATATTGTTAATCATTGTTACTATATACTACATACTATTCGCCATATCTCCCAAACTTATTTACATATTTTGACGAAATAAAGCTAAAATTGAAGAGGAAACCTCTCCATTTTGTCCTGTTGCGATAAGGGTCCTTTGCCCTTGAAGAAACGTTAAAATTCCTCTTATAACGTTTGTTTCTCTTTTTTAGTTTTTTCAAAATAAAACAGATTCGATTCCATTATATGTGGCTTTGACACACCATACTGTGGTTAACGAATGATAAAAGAGGAATATGTTACTGTGCCATTCAGAAGTACATACAGGGCATTCGTTAATATATGCACTTTCTTCACATTTTGAAAACCAATTTATACTTTCTGTACTACAAAGCTGAATTTTGCATCACCCTGTATATTTTTTCCAAATCTCAACCAAATATGCTAACTAAATGTTCTACACATCACCATGGGAAACTAATGCACAAATTACTACAAACTGCACTAAAAAATGAACGTAGTACCGGTTGCTTTAGAAGAAATAGTTAACCCTCTCACGGCTGATGAGACCACGTGACTCTCGTTGTAACTGGAAAATGTATGGCTTCAACCACTAATTTTTTCAATTTTTTAAAAAACTTTCCTATTTGGTATATATATTTTGTTAGGCAACTATTCAACAATATAGCATATGTCATTCTACATATATATTATATTGTTAATCATTGTTACTATATACTACATACTATTCGCCATATCTCCCAAACTTATTTACATATTTTGACGAAATAAAGCTAAAATTGAAGAGGAAACCTCTCCATTTTGTCCTGTTGCGATAAGGGTCCTTTGCCCTTGAAGAAACGTTAAAATTCCTCTTATAACGTTTGTTTCTCTTTTTTAGTTTTTTCAAAATAAAACAGATTCGATTCCATTATATGTGGCTTTGACACACCATACTGTGGTTAACGAATGATAAAAGAGGAATATGTTACTGTGCCATTCAGAAGTACATACAGGGCATTCGTTAATATATGCACTTTCTTCACATTTTGAAAACCAATTTATACTTTCTGTACTACAAAGCTGAATTTTGCATCACCCTGTATATTTTTTCCAAATCTCAACCAAATATGCTAACTAAATGTTCTACACATCACCATGGGAAACTAATGCACAAATTACTACAAACTGCACTAAAAAATGAACGTAGTACCGGTTGCTTTAGAAGAAATAGTTAACCCTCTACCGGCTGATGAGACCACGTGACTCTCGTTGTAACTGGAAAATGTATGGCTTCAACCACTAATTTTTTCAATTTTTTAAAAAACTTTCCTATTTGGTATATATATTTTGTTAGGCAACTATTCAACAATATAGCATATGTCATTCTACATATATATTATATTGTTAATCATTGTTACTATATACTACATACTATTCGCCATATCTCCCAAACTTATTTACATATTTTGACGAAATAAAGCTAAAATTGAAGAGGAAACCTCTCCATTTTGTCCTTTTGCGATAAGGGTCCTTTGCCTTGAAGAAACGTTAAAATTCCTCTTATAACGTTTGTTTCTCTTTTTTAGTTTTTTCAAAATAAAACAGATTCGATTTCATTATATGTGGCTTTGACACACCATACTGTGGTTAACGAATGATAAAAGAGGAATATGTTACTGTGCCATTCAGAAGTACATACAGGGCATTCGTTAATATATGCACTTTCTTCACATTTTGAAAACCAATTTATACTTTCTGTACTACAAAGCTGAATTTTGCATCACCCTGTATATTTTTTCCAAATCTCAACCAAATATGCTAACTAAATGTTCTACACATCACCATGGGAAACTAATGCACAAATTACTACAAACTGCACTAAAAAATGAACGTAGTACCGGTTGCTTTAGAAGAAATAGTTAACCCTCTCACGGCTGATGAGACCACGTGACTCTCGTTGTAACTGGAAAATGTATGGCTTCAACCACTAATTTTTTCAATTTTTTAAAAAACTTTCCTATTTGGTATATATATTTTGTTAGGCAACTATTCAACAATATAGCATATGTCATTCTACATATATATTATATTGTTAATCATTGTTACTATATACTACATACTATTCGCCATATCTCCGAAACTTATTTACATATTTTGAAGAAATAAAGCTAAAATTGAAGAGGAAACCTCTCCATTTTGTCCTGTTGCGATAAGGGTCCTTTGCCCTTGAAGAAACGTTAAAATTCCTCTTATAACGTTTGTTTCTCTTTTTTAGTTTTTTCAAAATAAAACAGATTCGATTCCATTATATGTGGCTTTGACACACCATACTGTGGTTAACGAATGATAAAAGAGGAATATGTTACTGTGCCATTCAGAAGTACATACAGGGCATTCGTTAATATATGCACTTTCTTCACATTTTGAAAACCAATTTATACTTTCTGTACTACAAAGCTGAATTTTGCATCACCCTGTATATTTTTTCCAAATCTCAACCAAATATGCTAACTAAATGTTCTACACATCACCATGGGAAACTAATGCACAAATTACTACAAACTGCACTAAAAAATGAACGTAGTACCGGTTGCTTTAGAAGAAATAGTTAACCCTCTCACGGCTGATGAGACCACGTGACTCTCGTTGTAACTGGAAAATGTATGGCTTCAACCACTAATTTTTTCAATTTTTTAAAAAACTTTCCTATTTGGTATATATATTTTGTTAGGCAACTATTCAACAATATAGCATATGTCATTCTACATATATATTATATTGTTAATCATTGTTACTATATACTACATACTATTCGCCATATCTCCCAAAGTTATTTACATATTTTGACGAAATAAAGCTAAAATTGAAGAGGAAACCTCTCCATTTTGTCCTTTTGCGATAAGGGTCCTTTGCCTTGAAGAAACGTTAAAATTCCTCTTATAACGTTTGTTTCTCTTTTTTAGTTTTTTCAAAATAAAACAGATTCGATTCCATTATATGTGGCTTTGACACACCATACTGTGGTTAACGAATGATAAAAGAGGAATATGTTACTGTGCCATTCAGAAGTACATACAGGGCATTCGTTAATATATGCACTTTCTTCACATTTTGAAAACCAATTTATACTTTCTGTACTACAAAGCTGAATTTTGCATCACCCTGTATATTTTTTCCAAATCTCAACCAAATATGCTAACTAAATGTTCTACACATCACCATGGGAAACTAATGCACAAATTACTACAAACTGCACTAAAAAATGAACGTAGTACCGGTTGCTTTAGAAGAAATAGTTAACCCTCTCACGGCTGATGAGACCACGTGACTCTCGTTGTAACTGGAAAATGTATGGCTTCAACCACTAATTTTTTCAATTTTTTAAAAAACTTTCCTATTTGGTATATATATTTTGTTAGGCAACTATTCAACAATATAGCATATGTCATTCTACATATATATTATATTGTTAATCATTGTTACTATATACTACATACTATTCGCCATTTCTCCGAAACTTATTTACATATTTTGAAGAAATAAAGCTAAAATTGAAGAGGAAACCTCTCCATTTTGTCCTGTTGCGATAAGGGTCCTTTGCCCTTGAAGAAACGTTAAAATTCCTCTTATAACGTTTGTTTCTCTTTTTTAGTTTTTTCAAAATAAAACAGATTCGATTCCATTATATGTGGCTTTGACACACCATACTGTGGTTAACGAATGATAAAAGAGGAATATGTTACTGTGCCATTCAGAAGTACATACAGGGCATTCGTTAATATATGCACTTTCTTCACATTTTGAAAACCAATTTATACTTTCTGTACTACAAAGCTGAATTTTGCATCACCCTGTATATTTTTTCCAAATCTCAACCAAATATGCTAACTAAATGTTCTACACATCACCATGGGAAACTAATGCACAAATTACTACAAACTGCACTAAAAAATGAACGTAGTACCGGTTGCTTTAGAAGAAATAGTTAACCCTCTCACGGCTGATGAGACCACGTGACTCTCGTTGTAACTGGAAAATGTATGGCTTCAACCACTAATTTTTTCAATTTTTTAAAAAACTTTCCTATTTGGTATATATATTTTGTTAGGCAACTATTCAACAATATAGCATATGTCATTCTACATATATATTATATTGTTAATCATTGTTACTATATACTACATACTATTCGCCATATCTCCCAAACTTATTTACATATTTTGACGAAATAAAGCTAAAATTGAAGAGGAAACCTCTCCATTTTGTCCTTTTGCGATAAGGGTCCTTTGCCTTGAAGAAACGTTAAAATTCCTCTTATAACGTTTGTTTCTCTTTTTTAGTTTTTTCAAAATAAAACAGATTCGATTTCATTATATGTGGCTTTGACACACCATACTGTGGTTAACGAATGATAAAAGAGGAATATGTTACTGTGCCATTCAGAAGTACATACAGGGCATTCGTTAATATATGCACTTTCTTCACATTTTGAAAACCAATTTATACTTTCTGTACTACAAAGCTGAATTTTGCATCACCCTGTATATTTTTTCCAAATCTCAACCAAATATGCTAACTAAATGTTCTACACATCACCATGGGAAACTAATGCACAAATTACTACAAACTGCACTAAAAAATGAACGTAGTACCGGTTGCTTTAGAAGAAATAGTTAACCCTCTCACGGCTGATGAGACCACGTGACTCTCGTTGTAACTGGAAAATGTATGGCTTCAACCACTAATTTTTTCAATTTTTTAAAAAACTTTCCTATTTGGTATATATATTTTGTTAGGCAACTATTCAACAATATAGCATATGTCATTCTACATATATATTATATTGTTAATCATTGTTACTATATACTACATACTATTCGCCATTTCTCCGAAACTTATTTACATATTTTGAAGAAATAAAGCTAAAATTGAAGAGGAAACCTCTCCATTTTGTCCTGTTGCGATAAGGGTCCTTTGCCCTTGAAGAAACGTTAAAATTCCTCTTATAACGTTTGTTTCTCTTTTTTAGTTTTTTCAAAATAAAACAGATTCGATTCCATTATATGTGGCTTTGACACACCATACTGTGGTTAACGAATGATAAAAGAGGAATATGTTACTGTGCCATTCAGAAGTACATACAGGGCATTCGTTAATATATGCACTTTCTTCACATTTTGAAAACCAATTTATACTTTCTGTACTACAAAGCTGAATTTTGCATCACCCTGTATATTTTTTCCAAATCTCAACCAAATATGCTAACTAAATGTTCTACACATCACCATGGGAAACTAATGCACAAATTACTACAAACTGCACTAAAAAATGAACGTAGTACCGGTTGCTTTAGAAGAAATAGTTAACCCTCTCACGGCTGATGAGACCACGTGACTCTCGTTGTAACTGGAAAATGTATGGCTTCAACCACTAATTTTTTCAATTTTTTAAAAAACTTTCCTATTTGGTATATATATTTTGTTAGGCAACTATTCAACAATATAGCATATGTCATTCTACATATATATTATATTGTTAATCATTGTTACTATATACTACATACTATTCGCCATATCTCCCAAACTTATTTACATATTTTGACGAAATAAAGCTAAAATTGAAGAGGAAACCTCTCCATTTTGTCCTTTTGCGATAAGGGTCCTTTGCCTTGAAGAAACGTTAAAATTCCTCTTATAACGTTTGTTTCTCTTTTTTAGTTTTTTCAAAATAAAACAGATTCGATTTCATTATATGTGGCTTTGACACACCATACTGTGGTTAACGAATGATAAAAGAGGAATATGTTACTGTGCCATTCAGAAGTACATACAGGGCATTCGTTAATATATGCACTTTCTTCACATTTTGAAAACCAATTTATACTTTCTGTACTACAAAGCTGAATTTTGCATCACCCTGTATATTTTTTCCAAATCTCAACCAAATATGCTAACTAAATGTTCTACACATCACCATGGGAAACTAATGCACAAATTACTACAAACTGCACTAAAAAATGAACGTAGTACCGGTTGCTTTAGAAGAAATAGTTAACCCTCTCACGGCTGATGAGACCACGTGACTCTCGTTGTAACTGGAAAATGTATGGCTTCAACCACTAATTTTTTCAATTTTTTAAAAAACTTTCCTATTTGGTATATATATTTTGTTAGGCAACTATTCAACAATATAGCATATGTCATTCTACATATATATTATATTGTTAATCATTGTTACTATATACTACATACTATTCGCCATATCTCCGAAACTTATTTACATATTTTGAAGAAATAAAGCTAAAATTGAAGAGGAAACCTCTCCATTTTGTCCTGTTGCGATAAGGGTCCTTTGCCCTTGAAGAAACGTTAAAATTCCTCTTATAACGTTTGTTTCTCTTTTTTAGTTTTTTCAAAATAAAACAGATTCGATTCCATTATATGTGGCTTTGACACACCATACTGTGGTTAACGAATGATAAAAGAGGAATATGTTACTGTGCCATTCAGAAGTACATACAGGGCATTCGTTAATATATGCACTTTCTTCACATTTTGAAAACCAATTTATACTTTCTGTACTACAAAGCTGAATTTTGCATCACCCTGTATATTTTTTCCAAATCTCAACCAAATATGCTAACTAAATGTTCTACACATCACCATGGGAAACTAATGCACAAATTACTACAAACTGCACTAAAAAATGAACGTAGTACCGGTTGCTTTAGAAGAAATAGTTAACCCTCTCACGGCTGATGAGACCACGTGACTCTCGTTGTAACTGGAAAATGTATGGCTTCAACCACTAATTTTTTCAATTTTTTAAAAAACTTTCCTATTTGGTATATATATTTTGTTAGGCAACTATTCAACAATATAGCATATGTCATTCTACATATATATTATATTGTTAATCATTGTTACTATATACTACATACTATTCGCCATATCTCCCAAAGTTATTTACATATTTTGACGAAATAAAGCTAAAATTGAAGAGGAAACCTCTCCATTTTGTCCTTTTGCGATAAGGGTCCTTTGCCTTGAAGAAACGTTAAAATTCCTCTTATAACGTTTGTTTCTCTTTTTTAGTTTTTTCAAAATAAAACAGATTCGATTCCATTATATGTGGCTTTGACACACCATACTGTGGTTAACGAATGATAAAAGAGGAATATGTTACTGTGCCATTCAGAAGTACATACAGGGCATTCGTTAATATATGCACTTTCTTCACATTTTGAAAACCAATTTATACTTTCTGTACTACAAAGCTGAATTTTGCATCACCCTGTATATTTTTTCCAAATCTCAACCAAATATGCTAACTAAATGTTCTACACATCACCATGGGAAACTAATGCACAAATTACTACAAACTGCACTAAAAAATGAACGTAGTACCGGTTGCTTTAGAAGAAATAGTTAACCCTCTCACGGCTGATGAGACCACGTGACTCTCGTTGTAACTGGAAAATGTATGGCTTCAACCACTAATTTTTTCAATTTTTTAAAAAACTTTCCTATTTGGTATATATATTTTGTTAGGCAACTATTCAACAATATAGCATATGTCATTCTACATATATATTATATTGTTAATCATTGTTACTATATACTACATACTATTCGCCATTTCTCCGAAACTTATTTACATATTTTGAAGAAATAAAGCTAAAATTGAAGAGGAAACCTCTCCATTTTGTCCTGTTGCGATAAGGGTCCTTTGCCCTTGAAGAAACGTTAAAATTCCTCTTATAACGTTTGTTTCTCTTTTTTAGTTTTTTCAAAATAAAACAGATTCGATTCCATTATATGTGGCTTTGACACACCATACTGTGGTTAACGAATGATAAAAGAGGAATATGTTACTGTGCCATTCAGAAGTACATACAGGGCATTCGTTAATATATGCACTTTCTTCACATTTTGAAAACCAATTTATACTTTCTGTACTACAAAGCTGAATTTTGCATCACCCTGTATATTTTTTCCAAATCTCAACCAAATATGCTAACTAAATGTTCTACACATCACCATGGGAAACTAATGCACAAATTACTACAAACTGCACTAAAAAATGAACGTAGTACCGGTTGCTTTAGAAGAAATAGTTAACCCTCTCACGGCTGATGAGACCACGTGACTCTCGTTGTAACTGGAAAATGTATGGCTTCAACCACTAATTTTTTCAATTTTTTAAAAAACTTTCCTATTTGGTATATATATTTTGTTAGGCAACTATTCAACAATATAGCATATGTCATTCTACATATATATTATATTGTTAATCATTGTTACTATATACTACATACTATTCGCCATATCTCCCAAACTTATTTACATATTTTGACGAAATAAAGCTAAAATTGAAGAGGAAACCTCTCCATTTTGTCCTTTTGCGATAAGGGTCCTTTGCCTTGAAGAAACGTTAAAATTCCTCTTATAACGTTTGTTTCTCTTTTTTAGTTTTTTCAAAATAAAACAGATTCGATTCCATTATATGTGGCTTTGACACACCATACTGTGGTTAACGAATGATAAAAGAGGAATATGTTACTGTGCCATTCAGAAGTACATACAGGGCATTCGTTAATATATGCACTTTCTTCACATTTTGAAAACCAATTTATACTTTCTGTACTACAAAGCTGAATTTTGCATCACCCTGTATATTTTTTCCAAATCTCAACCAAATATGCTAACTAAATGTTCTACACATCACCATGGGAAACTAATGCACAAATTACTACGAACTGCACTAAAAAATGAACGTAGTACCGGTTGCTTTAGAAGAAATAGTTAACCCTCTCACGGCTGATGAGACCACGTGACTCTCGTTGTAACTGGAAAATGTATGGCTTCAACCACTAATTTTTTCAATTTTTTAAAAAACTTTCCTATTTGGTATATATATTTTGTTAGGCAACTATTCAACAATATAGCATATGTCATTCTACATATATATTATATTGTTAATCATTGTTACTATATACTACATACTATTCGCCATATCTCCGAAACTTATTTACATATTTTGAAGAAATAAAGCTAAAATTGAAGAGGAAACCTCTCCATTTTGTCCTGTTGCGATAAGGGTCCTTTGCCCTTGAAGAAACGTTAAAATTCCTCTAATAACGTTTGTTTCTCTTTTTTAGGTTTTTCAAAATAAAACAGATTCGATTCCATTATATGTGGCTTTGACACACCATACTGTGGTTAACGAATGATAAAAGAGGAATATGTTACTGTGCCATTCAGAAGTACATACAGGGCATTCGTTAATATATGCACTTTCTTCACATTTTGAAAACCAATTTATACTTTCTGTACTACAGAGCTGAATTTTGCATCACCCTGTATATTTTTTACAAATCTCAACCAAATATGCTAACTAAATGTTCTACACATCATCATGGGAAACTAATGCCCAAATTACTACAAAGTGCACTAATAAATGAACGTAGTACCTGTTGCTTTAGAAGAAATAGTTAACCCTCTCACGGCTGATGAGACCACGTGACACTCGTTGTAACTGGAAAATGTATGGCTTCAACCACTAATTTCTTCATTTTTTAAAAAAACTTTCCTATTTGGTATATATATGTTGTTAGACAACTTTTCAACAATATAGCATATGTCATTCTACATATATATTATATTATTAATCATTGTTACTATATACTACATACTATTCGCCATATCTCTCAAACTTATTTACATATTTTGACGAAATAAAGCTAAAATTGAAGAGGAAACCCCTCCACTTTGTCCTGTTGCGTTAAGGGTCCTTTGCCCTTGAAGAAACGTTTAAGTTCCTTTTATAACGTTTGTTTCTCTTTTTTAGGTTTTTCAAAATAAAACAGATTCGATTCCATTATATGTGGCTTTGACACACCATACTGTGGTTAACGAATGATAAAAAAGGAATATGTTACTGTGCCATTCAGAAGTACATACAGGGCATTCGTTAATATGTGCACTTTCTTCACATTTTGAAAACCAATTTATACTTTCTGTACTACAAAGCTGAATTTTGCATCACCCTGTATATTTTTTCCAAATCTCAACCAAATATGCTAACTAAATGTTCTACACATCATCATGGGAAAATAAATGCACAAATTACTACAAATTGCACTAAAAAATGAACGTAGTACCTGTTTCTTTAGAAGAAATAGTTAACCCTTTCACGGCTGATGAGACCACGTGACACTCGTTGTAACTGGAAAATATATGGCTTCAACCACTAATTTCTTCAATTTTTTGTAAAAAACTCCCCTATTTGGTATATATGTTGTTAGGCAACTATTCAACAATATAGCATATGTCATTCTATATATATATTATATAGTTATCCATTGTTACTATATACTAAATACTATTCGCCATATCTCCCAAAGTTATTTACATATTTTGACGAAATAAAGCTAAAATTGAAGAGGAAACCCCTCCACTTTGTCCTGTTGCGATAAGTGTCCTTTGCCCTTTTAGAAACGTTATAATTCCTTTTATAACGTTTGTTTCTCTTTTTTAGTTTTTTCAAAATAATACAGATTCGATTCCATTATATGTGGCTTTGACACACCATACTGTGGTTAACGAATGATAAAAGAGGAATATGTTACTGTGCCATTCAGAAGTACATACAGGGCATTCGTTAATATATGCACTTTCTTCACATTTTGAAAACCAATTTATACTTTCTGTACTACAAAGCTGAATTTTGCATCACCCTGTATATTTTTTCCAAATCTCAACCAAATATGCTAACTAAATGTTCTACACATCACCATGGGAAACTAATGCACAAATTACTACAAACTGCACTAAAAAATGAACGTAGCACCGGTTGCATTAGAAGAAATAGTTAACCCTCTCACGGCTGATGAGACCACGTGACTCTCGTTGTAACTGGAAAATGTATGGCTTCAACCACTAATTTTTTCAATTTTTTAAAAAACTTTCCTATTTGGTATATATATGTTGTTCGGCAACTATTCAACAATATAGCATATGCCATTCTACATATATATTATATTATTAATCATTGTTTCTATATACTACATACTATTCGCCATATCTCCCAAACTTATTTACATATTTTGACGAAATAAAGCTAAAATTGAAGAGGAAACCCCTCCACTTTGTCCTGTTGCGATAAGGGTCCTTTGCCCTTGAAGAAACGTTAAAATTCCTCGTATAACGTTTGTTTCTTTTTTTTAGCTTTTTCAAAATAAAACAGATTCGATTCCATTATATGTGGGTTTGACACACCATACTGTGGTTAACGAATGATAAAAGAGGAATATGTTACTGTGCCATTCAGAAGTACATACAGGGCATTCGTTAATATATGCAATTTCTTCACATTTTGAAAACCAAGTTAAACTTTCTGTACTACAAAGCTGAATTTTGCATCACCCTGTATATTTTTTACAAATCTCAACCAAATATGCTAACTAAATGTTCTACACATCACCATGGGAAACTAATGCCCAAATTACTACAAACTGCACAAAAAATGAACGTAGTACCGGTTGCTTTAGAAGAAATAGTTAACCCTCTCACGGCTGATGAGACCACGTGACACTCGTTGTAACTGGAAAATGTATGGCTTCAACCACTAATTTCTTCAATTTTTTTAAAAACTTTCCTATTTGGTATATATATGTTGTTAGGCAACTATTCAACAATATAGCATATGTCATTCTACATATATATTATATTGTTAATCATTGTTACTATATACTACATACTATTCGCCTTATCTCCCAAACTTATTTACATATTTTGACGAAATAAAGCTAAAATTGAAGAGGAAACCTCTCCATTTTGTCCTATTGCGATAAGGGTCCTTTGCCCTTGAAGAAACGTTAAAATTCTTCTTATAACGTTTGGTTCTCTTTTTTAGTTTTTTCAAAATAAAACAGATTCGATTCCATTGTATGTGGCTTTGACACACCATACTGTGGTTAACGAATGATAAAAGAGGAATATGTTACTGTGCTATTCAGAAGTACATACAGGGCATTCGTTAATATATGCATTTTCTTCACATTTTGAAAACCAATTTATACTTTGTGTACCACAAAGCTGAATTTTGCATCACCCTGTATATTTTTTCCAAATCTCAACCAAATATGCTAACTAAATGTTCTACACATCATCAGCGGAAAATAAATGCACAAATTACTACAAATTGCACTAAAAAATGAACGTAGTACCTGTTTCTTTAGAAGAAATAGTTAACCCTCTCACGGCTGATGAGACCACGTGACACTCGTTGTAACTGGAAAATATATGGCTTCAACCACTAATTTCTTCAATTTTTTGTAAAAAACTCCCCTATTTGGTATATATGTTGTTAGGCAACTATTCAACAATATAGCATATGTCATTCTATATATATATTATATAGTTATCCATTGTTACTATATACTACATACTATTCGCAATATCTCCCAAAGTTATTTACATATTTTGACGAAATAAAGCTAAAATTGAAGAGGAAACCCCTCCACTTTGTCCTGTTGCGATAAGGGTCCTTTGCCCTTGAAGAAACGTTAAAATTCCTCGTATAACGTTTGTTTCTCTTTTTTAGTTTTTTCAAAATAAAACAGATTCGATTTCATTATATGTGGCTTTGACACACCATACTGTGGGTAACGAATGATAAAAGAGGAATATGTTACTGTGCCATTCAGAAGTACATACAGGACATTCGTTAATATATGCACTTTCTTCACATTTTGAAAACCAAGTTAAACTTTCTGTACTACAAAGCTGAATTTTGCATCACCCTGTATATTTTTTCCAAATCTCAACCAAATATGCTAACTAAATGTTCTACACATCATCATGGGAAAATAAATGCACAAATTACTACAAATTGCACTAAAAAATGAACGTAGTACCTGTTTCTTTAGAAGAAATAGTTAACCCTCTCACGGCTGATGAGACCACGTGACACTCGTTGTAACTGGAAAATATATGGCTTCAACCACTAATTTCTTCAATTTTTTGTAAAAAACTCCCCTATTTGGTATATATGTTGTTAGGCAACTATTCAACAATATAGCATATGTCATTCTATATATATATTATATAGTTATCCATTGTTACTATATACTACATACTATTCGCCATATCTCCCAAACTTATTTACATATTTTGACGAAATAAAGCTAAAATTGAAGAGGAAACCCCTCCATTTTGTCCTGTTGCGAAAAGGGTCCTTTGCCCTTGAAGAAACGTTAAAATTCCTCGTATAACGTTTGTTTCTCTTTTTTAGTTTTTTCAAAATAAAACAGATTCGATTCCATCATATGTGGCTTTGACACACCATACTGTGGTTAACGAATGATAAAAGAGGAATATGTTACTGTGCCATTCAGAAGTACATACAGGACATTCGTTAATATATGCACTTTCTTGACATTTTGAAAACCAAGTTAAACTTTCTGTACTACAAAGCTGAATTTTGCATCACCCTGTATATTTTTTACAAATCTCAACCAAATATGCTAACTAAATGTTCTACACATCAGCATGGGAAACTAATGCACAAATTACTACAAACTGCACTAAAAAATGAACGTAGTACCTGTTTCTTTAGAAGAAATTGTTAACCCTCTCATGGCTGATGAGACCACGTGACACTCGTTGTAACTGGAAAATGTATGGCTTCAACCACTAATTTCTTCAATTTTTAAAAAACTTTCCTATTTGGTATATATATGTTGTTAGGCAACTATTCAACAATATAGCATATGCCATTCTACATATATATTATATTATTAATCATTGTTACTATATACTACATACTATTCGCCATATCTCCCAAACTTATTTACATATTTTGACGAAATAAAGCTAAAATTGAAGAGGAAACCCCTCCACTTTGTCCTATTGCGATAAGGGTCCTTTGCCCTTGAAGAAACGTTAAAATTCCTCGTATAACGTTTGTTTCTCTTTTTTAGTTTTTTCAAAATAAAACAGATTCGATTCCATTATATGTGGCTTTGACACACCATACTGTGGTTAACGAATGATAAAAGAGGAATATGTTACTGTGCCATTCAGAACTACATACAGGGCATTCGTTAATATATGCACTTTCTTCACATTTTGAAAACCAAGTTAAACTTTCTGTACTACAAAGCTGAATTTTGCATCACCCTGTATATTTTTTACAAATCTCAACCAAATATGCTAACTAAATGTTCTACACATCATCATGGGAAACTAATGCCCAAATTACTACAAAGTGCACTAATAAATGAACGTAGTACCTGTTTCTTTAGAAGAAATAGTTAACCCTCTCACGGCTGATGAGACCACGTGACACTCGTTGTAACTGGAAAATGTATGGCTTCAACCACTAATTTCTTCATTTTTTAAAAAAACTTTTTTATTTGGTATATATATGTTGTTAGGCAACTATTCAACAATATAGCATATGTCATTCTACATATATATTATATTATTAATCATTGTTACTATATACTACATACTATTCGCCATATCTCTCAAACTTATTTACATATTTTGACGAAATAAAGCTAAAATTGAAGAGGAAGCCCCTCCACTTTGTCCTGTTGCGATAAGGGTCCTTTGCCCTTTTAGAAACGTTTAAGTTCCTTTTATAACGTTTGTTTCTCTTTTTTAGTTTTTTCAAAATAAAACAGATTCGATTCCATTATATGTGGTTTTGACACACCATACTGTGGTTAACGAATGATAAAAAAGGAATATGTTACTGTGCCATTCAGAAGTACATACAGGGCATTCGTTAATATGTGCACTTTCTTCACATTTTGAAAACCAATTTATACTTTCTGTACTACAAAGCTGAATTTTGCATCACCCTGTATATTTTTTCCAAATCTCAACCAAATATGCTAACTAAATGTTCTACACATCATCATGGGAAAATAAATGCACAAATTACTACAAATTGCACTAAAAAATGAACGTAGTACCTGTTTCTTTAGAAGAAATAGTTAACCCTTTCACGGCTGATGAGACCACGTGACACTCGTTGTAACTGGAAAATATATGGCTTCAACCACTAATTTCTTCAATTTTTTGTAAAAAACTCCCCTATTTGGTATATATGTTGTTAGGCAACTATTCAACAATATAGCATATGTGATTCTATATATATATTATATAGTTATCCATTGTTACTATATACTACATACTATTCGCCATTTCTCCCAAAGTTATTTACATATTTTGACGAAATAAAGCTCAAATTGAAGAGGAAACCCCTCCATTTTGTCCTGTTGCGAAAAGTGTCCTTTGCCCTTGAAGAAACGTTAAAATTTCTCTTATAAGGTTTGTTTCCGTTTTTTAGTTTTTTCAAAATAAAACAGATTCGATTCCATTATATGTGGCTTTGACACACCATACTGTGGTTAACGAATGATAAAAGAGGAATATGTTACTGTGCCATTCAGAAGTACATACAGGGCATTCGTTAATATATGCACTTTCTTCACATTTTGAAAACCAATTTATACTTTCTGTACTACAAAGCTGAATTTTGCATCACCCTGTATATTTTTTCCGAATCTCAACCAAATATGCTAACTAAATGTTCTACACATCACCATGGGAAACTAATGCACAAATTACTACAAACTGCACTAAAAAATGAACGTAGTACCTGTTGCTTTAGAAGAAATAGTTAACCCTCTCACGGCTGATGAGACCACGTGACTCTCGTTGTAACTGGAAAATGTATGGCTTCAACCACTAATTTTTTCAATTTTTTAAAAAACTTTCCTATTTGGTATATATATTTTGTTAGGCAACTATTCAACAATATAGCATATGTCATTCTACATATATATTATATTATTAATCATTGTTATTATATACTACATACTATTCGCCATATCTCCCAAACTTATTTACATATTTTGACGAAATAAAGCTAAAATTGAAGAGGAAACCTCTCCATTTTGTCCTGTTGCGATAAGGGTCCTTTGCCCTTGAAGAAACGTTAAAATTCCTCTTATAACGTTTGTTTCTCTTTTTTAGTTTTTTCAAAATAAAACAGATTCGATTCCATTATATGTGGCTTTGACACACCATACTGTGGTTAACGAATGATAAAAGAGGAATATGTTACTGTGCCATTCAGAAGTACATACAGGGCATTCGTTAATATATGCACTTTCTTCACATTTTGAAAACCAATTTATACTTTCTGTACTACAAAGCTGAATTTTGCATCACCCTGTATATTTTTTCCAAATCTCAACCAAATATGCTAACTAAATGTTCTACACATCACCATGGGAAACTAATGCACAAATTACTACCAACTGCACTAAAAAATGAACGTAGTACCGGTTGCTTTAGAAGAAATAGTTAACCCTCTCACGGCTGATGAGACCACGTGACTCTCGTTGTAACTGGAAAATGTATGGCTTCAACCACTAATTTTTTCAATTTTTTAAAAAACTTTCCTATTTGGTATATATATTTTGTTAGGCAACTATTCAACAATATAGCATATGTCATTCTACATATATATTATATTGTTAATCATTGTTACTATATACTACATACTATTCGCCATATCTCCCAAACTTATTTACATATTTTGACGAAATAAAGCTAAAATTGAAGAGGAAACCTCTCCATTTTGTCCTGTTGCGATAAGGGTCCTTTGCCCTTGAAGAAACGTTAAAATTCCTCTTATAACGTTTGTTTCTCTTTTTTAGTTTTTTCAAAATAAAACAGATTCGATTCCATTATATGTGGCTTTGACACACCATACTGTGGTTAACGAATGATAAAAGAGGAATATGTTACTGTGCCATTCAGAAGTACATACAGGGCATTCGTTAATATATGCACTTTCTTCACATTTTGAAAACCAATTTATACTTTCTGTACTACAAAGCTGAATTTTGCATCACCCTGTATATTTTTTCCAAATCTCAACCAAATATGCTAACTAAATGTTCTACACATCACCATGGGAAACTAATGCACAAATTACTACAAACTGCACTAAAAAATGAACGTAGTACCGGTTGCTTTAGAAGAAATAGTTAACCCTCTCACGGCTGATGAGACCACGTGACTCTCGTTGTAACTGGAAAATGTATGGCTTCAACCACTAATTTTTTCAATTTTTTAAAAAACTTTCCTATTTGGTATATATATTTTGTTAGGCAACTATTCAACAATATAGCATATGTCATTCTACATATATATTATATTATTAATCATTGTTACTATATACTACATACTATTCGCCATATCTCCCAAACTTATTTACATATTTTGACGAAATAAAGCTAAAATTGAAGAGGAAACCTCTCCATTTTGTCCTTTTGCGATAAGGGTCCTTTGCCTTGAAGAAACGTTAAAATTCCTCTTATAACGTTTGTTTCTCTTTTTTAGTTTTTTCAAAATAAAACAGATTCGATTCCATTATATGTGGCTTTGACACACCATACTGTGGTTAACGAATGATAAAAGAGGAATATGTTACTGTGCCATTCAGAAGTACATACAGGGCATTCGTTAATATATGCACTTTCTTCACATTTTGAAAACCAATTTATACTTTCTGTACTACAAAGCTGAATTTTGCATCACCCTGTATATTTTTTCCAAATCTCAACCAAATATGCTAACTAAATGTTCTACACATCACCATGGGAAACTAATGCACAAATTACTACAAACTGCACTAAAAAATGAACGTAGTACCGGTTGCTTTAGAAGAAATAGTTAACCCTCTCACGGCTGATGAGACCACGTGACTCTCGTTGTAACTGGAAAATGTATGGCTTCAACCACTAATTTTTTCAATTTTTTAAAAAACTTTCCTATTTGGTATATATATTTTGTTAGGCAACTATTCAACAATATAGCATATGTCATTCTACATATATATTATATTGTTAATCATTGTTACTATATACTACATACTATTCGCCATATCTCCGAAACTTATTTACATATTTTGAAGAAATAAAGCTAAAATTGAAGAGGAAACCTCTCCATTTTGTCCTGTTGCGATAAGGGTCCTTTGCCCTTGAAGAAACGTTAAAATTCCTCTTATAACGTTTGTTTCTCTTTTTTAGTTTTTTCAAAATAAAACAGATTCGATTCCATTATATGTGGCTTTGACACACCATACTGTGGTTAACGAATGATAAAAGAGGAATATGTTACTGTGCCATTCAGAAGTACATACAGGGCATTCGTTAATATATGCACTTTCTTCACATTTTGAAAACCAATTTATACTTTCTGTACTACAAAGCTGAATTTTGCATCACCCTGTATATTTTTTCCAAATCTCAACCAAATATGCTAACTAAATGTTCTACACATCACCATGGGAAACTAATGCACAAATTACTACAAACTGCACTAAAAAATGAACGTAGTACCGGTTGCTTTAGAAGAAATAGTTAACCCTCTCACGGCTGATGAGACCACGTGACTCTCGTTGTAACTGGAAAATGTATGGCTTCAACCACTAATTTTTTCAATTTTTTAAAAAACTTTCCTATTTGGTATATATATTTTGTTAGGCAACTATTCAACAATATAGCATATGTCATTCTACATATATATTATATTATTAATCATTGTTACTATATACTACATACTATTCGCCATATCTCCCAAACTTATTTACATATTTTGACGAAATAAAGCTAAAATTGAAGAGGAAACCTCTCCATTTTGTCCTGTTGCGATAAGGGTCCTTTGCCCTTGAAGAAACGTTAAAATTCCTCTTATAACGTTTGTTTCTCTTTTTTAGTTTTTTCAAAATAAAACAGATTCGATTCCATTATATGTGGTTTTGACACACCATACTGTGGTTAACGAATGATAAAAAAGGAATATGTTACTGTGCCATTCAGAAGTACATACAGGGCATTCGTTAATATGTGCACTTTCTTCACATTTTGAAAACCAATTTATACTTTCTGTACTACAAAGCTGAATTTTGCATCACCCTGTATATTTTTTCCAAATCTCAACCAAATATGCTAACTAAATGTTCTACACATCATCATGGGAAAATAAATGCACAAATTACTACAAATTGCACTAAAAAATGAACGTAGTACCTGTTTCTTTAGAAGAAATAGTTAACCCTTTCACGGCTGATGAGACCACGTGACACTCGTTGTAACTGGAAAATATATGGCTTCAACCACTAATTTCTTCAATTTTTTGTAAAAAACTCCCCTATTTGGTATATATGTTGTTAGGCAACTATTCAACAATATAGCATATGTGATTCTATATATATATTATATAGTTATCCATTGTTACTATATACTACATACTATTCGCCATTTCTCCCAAAGTTATTTACATATTTTGACGAAATAAAGCTCAAATTGAAGAGGAAACCCCTCCATTTTGTCCTGTTGCGAAAAGTGTCCTTTGCCCTTGAAGAAACGTTAAAATTTCTCTTATAAGGTTTGTTTCCGTTTTTTAGTTTTTTCAAAATAAAACAGATTCGATTCCATTATATGTGGCTTTGACACACCATACTGTGGTTAACGAATGATAAAAGAGGAATATGTTACTGTGCCATTCAGAAGTACATACAGGGCATTCGTTAATATATGCACTTTCTTCACATTTTGAAAACCAATTTATACTTTCTGTACTACAAAGCTGAATTTTGCATCACCCTGTATATTTTTTCCGAATCTCAACCAAATATGCTAACTAAATGTTCTACTCATCACCATGGGAAACTAATGCACAAATTACTACAAACTGCACTAAAAAATGAACGTAGTACCTGTTGCTTTAGAAGAAATAGTTAACCCTCTCACGGCTGATGAGACCACGTGACTCTCGTTGTAACTGGAAAATGTATGGCTTCAACCACTAATTTTTTCAATTTTTTAAAAAACTTTCCTATTTGGTATATATATTTTGTTAGGCAACTATTCAACAATATAGCATATGTCATTCTACATATATATTATATTATTAATCATTGTTACTATATACTACATACTATTCGCCATATCTCCCAAACTTATTTACATATTTTGACGAAATAAAGCTAAAATTGAAGAGGAAACCTCTCCATTTTGTCCTGTTGCGATAAGGGTCCTTTGCCCTTGAAGAAACGTTAAAATTCCTCTTATAACGTTTGTTTCTCTTTTTTAGTTTTTTCAAAATAAAACAGATTCGATTCCATTATATGTGGCTTTGACACACCATACTGTGGTTAACGAATGATAAAAGAGGAATATGTTACTGTGCCATTCAGAAGTACATACAGGGCATTCGTTAATATATGCACTTTCTTCACATTTTGAAAACCAATTTATACTTTCTGTACTACAAAGCTGAATTTTGCATCACCCTGTATATTTTTTCCAAATCTCAACCAAATATGCTAACTAAATGTTCTACACATCACCATGGGAAACTAATGCACAAATTACTACAAACTGCACTAAAAAATGAACGTAGTACCGGTTGCTTTAGAAGAAATAGTTAACCCTCTCACGGCTGATGAGACCACGTGACTCTCGTTGTAACTGGAAAATGTATGGCTTCAACCACTAATTTTTTCAATTTTTTAAAAAACTTTCCTATTTGGTATATATATTTTGTTAGGCAACTATTCAACAATATAGCATATGTCATTCTACATATATATTATATTATTAATCATTGTTACTATATACTACATACTATTCGCCATATCTCCCAAACTTATTTACATATTTTGACGAAATAAAGCTAAAATTGAAGAGGAAACCTCTCCATTTTGTCCTTTTGCGATAAGGGTCCTTTGCCTTGAAGAAACGTTAAAATTCCTCTTATAACGTTTGTTTCTCTTTTTTAGTTTTTTCAAAATAAAACAGATTCGATTCCATTATATGTGGCTTTGACACACCATACTGTGGTTAACGAATGATAAAAGAGGAATATGTTACTGTGCCATTCAGAAGTACATACAGGGCATTCGTTAATATATGCACTTTCTTCACATTTTGAAAACCAATTTATACTTTCTGTACTACAAAGCTGAATTTTGCATCACCCTGTATATTTTTTCCAAATCTCAACCAAATATGCTAACTAAATGTTCTACACATCACCATGGGAAACTAATGCACAAATTACTACAAACTGCACTAAAAAATGAACGTAGTACCGGTTGCTTTAGAAGAAATAGTTAACCCTCTCACGGCTGATGAGACCACGTGACTCTCGTTGTAACTGGAAAATGTATGGCTTCAACCACTAATTTTTTCAATTTTTTAAAAAACTTTCCTATTTGGTATATATATTTTGTTAGGCAACTATTCAACAATATAGCATATGTCATTCTACATATATATTATATTGTTAATCATTGTTACTATATACTACATACTATTCGCCATATCTCCGAAACTTATTTACATATTTTGAAGAAATAAAGCTAAAATTGAAGAGGAAACCTCTCCATTTTGTCCTGTTGCGATAAGGGTCCTTTGCCCTTGAAGAAACGTTAAAATTCCTCTTATAACGTTTGTTTCTCTTTTTTAGTTTTTTCAAAATAAAACAGATTCGATTCCATTATATGTGGCTTTGACACACCATACTGTGGTTAACGAATGATAAAAGAGGAATATGTTACTGTGCCATTCAGAAGTACATACAGGGCATTCGTTAATATATGCACTTTCTTCACATTTTGAAAACCAATTTATACTTTCTGTACTACAAAGCTGAATTTTGCATCACCCTGTATATTTTTTCCAAATCTCAACCAAATATGCTAACTAAATGTTCTACACATCACCATGGGAAACTAATGCACAAATTACTACAAACTGCACTAAAAAATGAACGTAGTACCGGTTGCTTTAGAAGAAATAGTTAACCCTCTCACGGCTGATGAGACCACGTGACTCTCGTTGTAACTGGAAAATGTATGGCTTCAACCACTAATTTTTTCAATTTTTTAAAAAACTTTCCTATTTGGTATATATATTTTGTTAGGCAACTATTCAACAATATAGCATATGTCATTCTACATATATATTATATTGTTAATCATTGTTACTATATACTACATACTATTCGCCATATCTCCCAAACTTATTTACATATTTTGACGAAATAAAGCTAAAATTGAAGAGGAAACCTCTCCATTTTGTCCTTTTGCGATAAGGGTCCTTTGCCTTGAAGAAACGTTAAAATTCCTCTTATAACGTTTGTTTCTCTTTTTTAGTTTTTTCAAAATAAAACAGATTCGATTCCATTATATGTGGCTTTGACACACCATACTGTGGTTAACGAATGATAAAAGAGGAATATGTTACTGTGCCATTCAGAAGTACATACAGGGCATTCGTTAATATATGCACTTTCTTCACATTTTGAAAACCAATTTATACTTTCTGTACTACAAAGCTGAATTTTGCATCACCCTGTATATTTTTTCCAAATCTCAACCAAATATGCTAACTAAATGTTCTACACATCACCATGGGAAACTAATGCACAAATTACTACAAACTGCACTAAAAAATGAACGTAGTACCGGTTGCTTTAGAAGAAATAGTTAACCCTCTCACGGCTGATGAGACCACGTGACTCTCGTTGTAACTGGAAAATGTATGGCTTCAACCACTAATTTTTTCAATTTTTTAAAAAACTTTCCTATTTGGTATATATATTTTGTTAGGCAACTATTCAACAATATAGCATATGTCATTCTACATATATATTATATTGTTAATCATTGTTACTATATACTACATACTATTCGCCATATCTCCGAAACTTATTTACATATTTTGAAGAAATAAAGCTAAAATTGAAGAGGAAACCTCTCCATTTTGTCCTGTTGCGATAAGGGTCCTTTGCCCTTGAAGAAACGTTAAAATTCCTCTTATAACGTTTGTTTCTCTTTTTTAGTTTTTTCAAAATAAAACAGATTCGATTCCATTATATGTGGCTTTGACACACCATACTGTGGTTAACGAATGATAAAAGAGGAATATGTTACTGTGCCATTCAGAAGTACATACAGGGCATTCGTTAATATATGCACTTTCTTCACATTTTGAAAACCAATTTATACTTTCTGTACTACAAAGCTGAATTTTGCATCACCCTGTATATTTTTTCCAAATCTCAACCAAATATGCTAACTAAATGTTCTACACATCATCATGGGAAAATAAATGCACAAATTACTACAAATTGCACTAAAAAATGAACGTAGTACCTGTTGCTTTAGAAGAAATAGTTAACCCTCTCACGGCTGATGAGACCACGTGACACTCGTTGTAACTGGAAAATGTCTGGCTTCAACCACTAATTTCTTTAATTTTTAAAAAAACTTTCCTATTTGGTATATATATGTTGTTAGGCAACTATTCAACAATATAGCATATGTCATTCTACATATATATTATATTATTAATCATTGTTACTATATACTACATACTATTCGCCATATCTCTCAAACTTATTTACATATTTTGACAAAATAAAGCTAAAATTGAAGAGGAAACCCCTCCACTTTGTCCTATTGCGATAAGGGTCCTTTGCCCTTGAAGAAACGTTAAAATTCCTCTTATAACGTTTGTTTCTCTTTCTTAGTTTTTTCAAAATAAAACAGATTCAATTCCATTATATGTGGGTTTGACACACCATACTGTGGTTAACGAATGATAAAAGAAAAATATGTTACTGTGCCATTCAGAAGTACATACAGGGCATTCGTTAATATATGCAATTTCTTCACATTTTGAAAACCAAGTTAAACTTTCTGTACTACAAAGCTGAATTTTGCATCACCCTGTATATTTTTTCCAAATCTCAACCAAATATGCTAACTAAATGTTCTACACATCACCATGGGAAACTAATGCACAAATTACTACAAACTGCACTAAAAAATGAACGTAGTACCGGTTGCTTTAGAAGAAATAGTTAACCCTCTCACGGCTGATGAGACCACGTGACTCTCGTTGTAACTGGAAAATGTATGGCTTCAACCACTAATTTTTTCAATTTTTTAAAAAACTTTCCTATTTGGTATATATATTTTGTTAGGCAACTATTCAACAATATAGCATATGTCATTCTACATATATATTATATTGTTAATCATTGTTACTATATACTACATACTATTCGCCATATCTCCCAAACTTATTTACATATTTTGACGAAATAAAGCTAAAATTGAAGAGGAAACCTCTCCATTTTGTCCTTTTGCGATAAGGGTCCTTTGCCTTGAAGAAACGTTAAAATTCCTCTTATAACGTTTGTTTCTCTTTTTTAGTTTTTTCAAAATAAAACAGATTCGATTCCATTATATGTGGCTTTGACACACCATACTGTGGTTAACGAATGATAAAAGAGGAATATGTTACTGTGCCATTCAGAAGTACATACAGGGCATTCGTTAATATATGCACTTTCTTCACATTTTGAAAACCAATTTATACTTTCTGTACTACAAAGCTGAATTTTGCATCACCCTGTATATTTTTTCCAAATCTCAACCAAATATGCTAACTAAATGTTCTACACATCACCATGGGAAACTAATGCACAAATTACTACAAACTGCACTAAAAAATGAACGTAGTACCGGTTGCTTTAGAAGAAATAGTTAACCCTCTCACGGCTGATGAGACCACGTGACTCTCGTTGTAACTGGAAAATGTATGGCTTCAACCACTAATTTTTTCAATTTTTTAAAAAACTTTCCTATTTGGTATATATATTTTGTTAGGCAACTATTCAACAATATAGCATATGTCATTCTACATATATATTATATTGTTAATCATTGTTACTATATACTACATACTATTCGCCATATCTCCCAAACTTATTTACATATTTTGACGAAATAAAGCTAAAATTGAAGAGGAAACCTCTCCATTTTGTCCTGTTGCGATAAGGGTCCTTTGCCCTTGAAGAAACGTTAAAATTCCTCTTATAACGTTTGTTTCTCTTTTTTAGTTTTTTCAAAATAAAACAGATTCGATTCCATTATATGTGGCTTTGACACACCATACTGTGGTTAACGAATGATAAAAGAGGAATATGTTACTGTGCCATTCAGAAGTACATACAGGGCATTCGTTAATATATGCACTTTCTTCACATTTTGAAAACCAATTTATACTTTCTGTACTACAAAGCTGAATTTTGCATCACCCTGTATATTTTTTCCAAATCTCAACCAAATATGCTAACTAAATGTTCTACACATCATCATGGGAAAATAAATGCACAAATTACTACAAATTGCACTAAAAAATGAACGTAGTACCTGTTGCTTTAGAAGAAATAGTTAACCCTCTCACGGCTGATGAGACCACGTGACACTCGTTGTAACTGGAAAATGTCTGGCTTCAACCACTAATTTCTTTAATTTTTAAAAAAACTTTCCTATTTGGTATATATATGTTGTTAGGCAACTATTCAACAATATAGCATATGTCATTCTACATATATATTATATTATTAATCATTGTTACTATATACTACATACTATTCGCCATATCTCTCAAACTTATTTACATATTTTGACAAAATAAAGCTAAAATTGAAGAGGAAACCCCTCCACTTTGTCCTATTGCGATAAGGGTCCTTTGCCCTTGAAGAAACGTTAAAATTCCTCTTATAACGTTTGTTTCTCTTTCTTAGTTTTTTCAAAATAAAACAGATTCAATTCCATTATATGTGGGTTTGACACACCATACTGTGGTTAACGAATGATAAAAGAGGAATATGTTACTGTGCCATTCAGAAGTACATACAGGGCATTCGTTAATATATGCAATTTCTTCACATTTTGAAAACCAAGTTAAACTTTCTGTACTACAAAGCTGAATTTTGCATCACCCTGTATATTTTTTCCAAATCTCAACCAAATATGCTAACTAAATGTTCTACACATCAGCATGGGAAACTAATGCACAAATTACTACAAACTGCACTAAAAAATGAACGTAGTACCTGTTTCTTTAGAAGAAATAGTTAACCCTCTCATGGCTGATGAGACCACGTGACACTCGTTGTAACTGGAAAATGTATGGCTTCAACCACTAATTTCTTCAATTTTTAAAAAACTTTCCTATTTGGTATATATATGTTGTTAGGCAACTATTCAACAATATAGCATATGCCATTCTACATATATATTATATTATTAATCTTTGTTACTATATACTACATACTATTCGCCATATCTCCCAAACTTATTTACATATTTTGACGAAATAAAGCTAAAATTGAAGAGGAAACCCCTCGACTTTGTCCTGTTGCGATAAGGGTTCTTTGCCCTTGAAGAAACGTTAAAATTCCTCGTATAACGTTTGGTTCTCTTTTTTAGTTTTTTCAAAATAAAACAGATTCGATTCCATTGTATGTGGCTTTGACACACCATACTGTGGTTAACGAATGATAAAAGAGGAATATGTTACTGTGCCATTCAGAAGTACATACAGGGCATTCGTTAATATATGCATTTTCTTCACATTTTGAAAACCAATTTATACTTTCTGTACCACAAAGCTGAATTTTGCATCACCCTGTATATTTTTTCCAAATCTCAACCAAATATGCTAACTAAATGTTCTACACATCATCATGGGAAAATAAATGCACAAATTACTACAAATTGCACTAAAAAATGAACGTAGTACCTGTTTCTTTAGAAGAAATAGTTAACCCTCTCACGGCTGATGAGACCACGTGACACTCGTTGTAACTGGAAAATATATGGCTTCAACCACTAATTTCTTCAATTTTTGAAAAACTTTCCTATTTCGTATATATATGTTGTTAGGCAACTATTCAACAATATAGCATATGTCATTCTATATATATATTATATAGTTATCCATTGTTACTATATACTACATACTATTCGCAATATCTCCCAACGTTATTTACATATTTTGACGAAATAAAGCTAAAATTGAAGAGGAAACCCCTCCACTTTGTCCTGTTGCGATAAAGGTCCTTTGCCCTTGAAGAAACGTTAAAATTCCTCGTATAACGTTTGTTTCTCTTTTTTAGTTTTTTCAAAATAAAACAGATTCGATTTCATTATATGTGGCTTTGACACACCATACTGTGGTTAACGAATGATAAAAGAGGAATATGTTACTGTGCCATTCAGAAGTACATACAGGGCATTCCTTAATATATGCAATTTCTTCACATTTTGAAAACCAAGTTAAACTTTCTGTACTACAAAGCTGAATTTTGCATCACCCTGTATATTTTTTACAAATCTCAACTAAATATGCTAACTAAATGTTCTACACATCAGCATGGGAAACTAATGCACAAATTACTAGAAACTGCACTAAAAAATGAACGTAGTACCTGTTTCTTTAGAAGAAATAGTTAACCCTCTCATGGATGATGAGACCACGTGACACTCGTTGTAACTGGAAAATGTATGGCTTCAACCACTAATTTCTTCAATTTTTAAAAAACTTTCCTATTTGGTATATATATGTTGTTAGGCAACTATTCAACAATATAGCATATGCCATTCTACATATATATTATATTATTAATCATTGTTACTATATACTACATACTATTCGCCATATCTCCCAAACTTATTTACATATTTTGACGAAATGAAGCTAAAATTGAAGAGGAAACCCCTGCACTTTGTCCTGTTGCGATAAGGGTCCTTTGCCCTTGAAGAAACGTTAAAATTCCTCGTATAACGTTTGTTTCTCTTTTTTAGTTTTTTCAAAATAAAACAGATTCGATTCCATTATATGTGGCTTTGACACACCATACTGTGGTTAACGAATGATAAAAGAGGAATATGTTACTGTGCCATTCAGAAGTACATACAGGGCATTCGTTAATATATGCACATTCTTCACATTTTGAAAACCAAGTTAAACTTTCTGTACTACAAAGCTGAATTTTGCATCACCCTGTATATTTTTTACAAATCTCAACCAAATATGCTAACTAAATGTTCTACACATCATCATGGGAAACTAATGCCCAAATTACTACAAACTGCACTAATAAATGAACGTAGTACCTGTTGCTTTAGAAGAAATAGTTAACCCTCTCACGGCTGATGAGACCACGTGACACTCGTTTCAACTGGAAAATGTATGGCTTCAACCACTAATTTCTTCAATTTTTGAAAAACTTTCCTATTTCGTATATATATGTTGTTAGGCAACTATTCAACAATATAGCATATGTCATTCTACGTATATATTATATTATTAATCATTGTTACTATATACTACATACTATTCGCCATATCTCCCAAACTTATTTACATATTTTGACGAAATTAAGCTAAAATTGAAGAGGAAACCCCTCCACTTTGTCCTGTTGCGATAAGGGTCCTTTGCCCTTGAAGAAACGTTAAAATTCCTCTTATAACGTTTGTTTCTCTTTTTTAGTTTTTTCAAAAGAAAACAGATTCGATTCCATTATATGTGGCTTTGACACACCATACTGTGGTTAACGAATGATAAAAGAGGAATATGTTACTGTGCCATTCAGAAGTACATACAGGGCATTCGTTAATATATGCAATTTCTTCACATTTTGAAAACCAAGTTAAACTTTCTGTACTACAAAGCTGAATTATGCATCACCCTGTATATTTTTTACAAATCTCAACCAAATATGCTAACTAAATGTTCTACACATCAGCATGGGAAACTAATGCACAAATTACTACAAAGTGCACTAAAAAATGAACGTAGTACCTGTTTCTTTAGAAGAAATAGTTAACCCTCTCATGGCTGATGAGACCACGTGACACTCGTTGTAACTGGAAAATGTATGGCTTCAACCACTAATTTCTTCAATTTTTAAAAAACTTTCCTATTTGGTATATATATGTTGTTAGGCAACTATTCAACAATATAGCATATGCCATTCTACATATATATTATATTATTAATCATTGTTACTATATACTACATACTATTCGCCATATCTCCCAAACTTATTTACATATTTTGACGAAATGAAGCTAAAATTGAAGAGGAAACCCCTCCACTTTGTCCTGTTGCGATAAGGGTCTTTTGCCCTTTTAGAAACGTTTAAGTTCCTTTTATAACGTTTGTTTCTCTTTTTTAGTTTTTTCAAAATAAAACAGTTTCGATTCCATTATATGTGGCTTTGACACACCATACTGTGGTTAACGAATGATAAAAAAGGAATATGTTACTGTGCCATTCAGAAGTACATACAGGGCATTCGTTAATATATGCACTTTCTTCACATTTTGAAAACCAATTTATACTTTCTGTACTACAAAGCTGAATTTTGCATCACCCTGTATATTTTTTACAAATCTCAACCAAATATGCTAACTAAATGTTCTACACATCATCATGGGAAAATAAATGCACAAATTACTACAAATTGCACTAAAATATGAACGTAGTACCTGTTTCTTTAGAAGAAATAGTTAACCCTCTCACGGCTGATGAGACCACGTGACACTCGTTGTAACTGGAAAATATATGGCTTCAACCACTAATTTCTTCAATTTTTTGTAAAAAAATCCCCTATTTGGTATATATGTTGTTAGGCAACTATTCAACAATATAGCATATGTCATTCTATATATATATTATATAGTTATCCATTGTTACTATATACTACATACTATTCGCCATATCTCCCAAAGTTATTTACATATTTTGACGAAATAAAGCTAAAATTGAAGAGGAAACCCCTCCATGTTGACCTGTTGCGATAAGTGTCCTTTGCCCTTGAAGAAACGTTAAAATTTCTCTTATAAGGTTTGTTTCTGTTTTTTAGTTTTTTCAAAATAAAACAGATTCGATTCCATTATATGTGGCTTTGACACACCATACTGTGGTTAACGAATGATAAAAGAGGAATATGTTACTGTGCCATTCAGAAGTACATACAGGGCATTCGTTAATATATGCACTTTCTTCACATTTTGAAAACCAATTTATACTTTCTGTACTACAAAGCTGAATTTTGCATCACCCTGTATATTTTTTCCAAATCTCAACCAAATATGCTAACTAAATGTTCTACACATCATCATGGGAAAATAAATGCACAAATTACTACAAACTGCACTAATAAATGAACGTAGTACCTGTTGCTTTAGAAGAAATAGTTAACCCTCTCACGGCTGATGAGACCACGTGACACTCGTTTCAACTGGAAAATGTATGGCTTCAACCACTAATTTCTTCAATTTTTGAAAAACTTTCCTATTTCGTATATATATGTTGTTAGGCAACTATTCAACAATATAGCATATGTCATTCTACGTATATATTATATTATTAATCATTGTTACTATATACTACATACTATTCGCCATATCTCCCAAACTTATTTACATATTTTGACGAAATTAAGCTAAAATTGAAGAGGAAACCCCTCCACTTTGTCCTGTTGCGATAAGGGTCCTTTGCCCTTGAAGAAACGTTAAAATTCCTCTTATAACGTTTGTTTCTCTTTTTTAGTTTTTTCAAAAGAAAACAGATTCGATTCCATTATATGTGGCTTTGACACACCATACTGTGGTTAACGAATGATAAAAGAGGAATATGTTACTGTGCCATTCAGAAGTACATACAGGGCATTCGTTAATATATGCAATTTCTTCACATTTTGAAAACCAAGTTAAACTTTCTGTACTACAAAGCTGAATTTTGCATCACGCTGTATATTTTTTACAAATCTCAGCCAAATATGCTAACTAAATGTTCTACACATCATCATGGGAAAGTAATGCACAAATTACTACAAACTGCACTAAAAAATGAACGTAGTACCTGTTGCTTTAGAAGAAATAGTTAACCCTCTCACGGCTGATGAGACCACGTGACACTCGTTGTAACTGGAAAATGTATGGCTTCAACCACTAATTTCTTTAATTTTTAAAAAACTTTCCTATTTGGTATATATATGTTGTTAGGCAACTATTCAACAATATAGCATATGTCATTCTACATATATATTATATTATTAATCATTGTTACTATATACTACATACTATTCGCCATATCTCTCAAACTTATTTACATATTTTGACAAAATAAAGCTAAAATTGAAGAGGAAACACCTCCACTTTGTCCTGTTGCGATAAGGGTCCTTTGCCCTTGAAGAAACGTTAAAATTCCTCTTATAACGTTTGTTTCTCTTTCTTAGTTTTTTCAAAATAAAACAGATTCGATTCCATTATATGTGGGTTTGACACACCATACTGTGGTTAACGAATGATAAAAGAGGAATATGTTACTGTGCCATTCAGAAGTACATACAGGGCATTCGTTAATATATGCAATTTCTTCACATTTTGACAACCAAGTTAAACTTTCTGTACTACAAAGCTGAATTATGCATCACCCTGTATATTTTTTACAAATCTCAACCAAATATGCTAACTAAATGTTCTACACATCAGCATGGGAAACTAATGCACAAATTACTACAAAGTGCAATAAAAAATGAACGTAGTACCTGTTTCTTTAGAAGAAATAGTTAACCCTCTCATGGCTGATGAGACCACGTGACACTCGTTGTAACTGGAAAATGTATGGCTTCAACCACTAATTTCTTTAATTTTTAAAAAACTTTCCTATTTGGTATATATATGTTGTTAGGCAACTATTCAACAATATAGCATATGTCATTCTACATATATATTATATTATTAATCATTGTTACTATATACTACATACTATTCGCCATATCTCTCAAACTTATTTACATATTTTGACAAAATAAAGCTAAAATTGAAGAGGAAACACCTCCACTTTGTCCTGTTGCGATAAGGGTCCTTTGCCCTTGAAGAAACGTTAAAATTCCTCTTATAACATTTGTTTCTCTTTCTTAGTTTTTTCAAAATAAAACAGATTCGATTCCATTATATGTGGGTTTGACACACCATACTGTGGTTAACGAATGATAAAAGAGGAATATGTTACTGTGCCATTCAGAAGTACATACAGGGCATTCGTTAATATATGCAATTTCTTCACATTTTGAAAACCAAGTTAAACTTTCTGTACTACAAAGCTGAATTATGCATCACCCTGTATATTTTTTACAAATCTCAACCAAATATGCTAACTAAATGTTCTACACATCAGCATGGGAAACTAATGCACAAATTACTACAAAGTGCACTAAAAAATGAACGTAGTACCTGTTTCTTTAGAAGAAATAGTTAACCCTCTCATGGCTGATGAGACCACGTGACACTCGTTGTAACTGGAAAATGTATGGCTTCAACCACTAATTTCTTCAATTTTTTTAAAAACTTTCCTATTTGGTATATATATGTTGTTAGGCAACTATTCAACAATATAGCATATGTCATTCTACATATATATTATATTGTTAATCATTGTTACTATATACTACATACTATTCACCATATCCCCCAAACTTATTTACATATTTTGACGAAATAAAGCTAAAATTGAAGAGGAAACCTCTCCATTTTGTCCTATTGCGATAAGGGTCCTTTGCCCTTGAAGAAACGTTAAAATTCTTCTTATAACGTTTGGTTCTCTTTTTTAGTTTTTTCAAAATAAAAAAGATTCGATTCCATTGTATGTGGCTTTGACACACCATACTGTGGTTAACGAATGATAAAAGAGGAATATGTTACTGTGCCATTCAGAAGTATATTAAGGCATTCGTTAATATATGCATTTTCTTCACATTTTGAAAACCAATTTATACTTTCTGTACCACAAAGCTGAATTTTGCATCACCCTGTATATTTTTTCCAAATCTCAACCAAATATGCTAACTAAATGTTCTACACATCATCATGGGAAAATAAATGCACAAATTACTACAAATTGCACTAAAAAATGAACGTAGTACCCGTTTCTTTAGAAGAAATAGTTACCCTCTCACGGCTGATGAGACCACGTGACACTCGTTGTAACTGGAAAATATATGGCTTCAACCACTAATTTCTTCAATTTTTTGTAAAAAACTCCCCTATTTTGTATATATGTTGTTAGGCAACTATTCAACAATATAGCATATGTCATTCTATATATATATTATTTAGTTATCCATTGTTACTATATACTACATACTATTCGCCATATCTCCCAAACTTATTTACATATTTTGACGAAATAAAGCTAAAATTGAAGAGGAAACCCCTCTTCTTTGTCCTGTTGCGATAAGGGTCCTTTGCCCTTGAAGAAACGTTAAAATTCCTCGTATAACGTTTGTTTCTGTTTTTTAGTTTTTTCAAAATAAAACAGATTCGATTTCATTATATGTGGCTTTGACACACCATACTGTGGTTAACGAATGATAAAAGAGGAATATGTTACTGTGCCATTCAGAAGTACATACAGGGCATTCGTTAATATATGCAATTTCTTCACATTTTGAAAACCAAGTTAAACTTTCTGTACTACAAAGCTGAATTTTGCATCACCCTGTATATTTTTTACAAATCTCAACTAAATATGCTAACTAAATGTTCTACACATCAGCATGGGAAACTAATGCACAAATTACTACAAACTGCACTAAAAAATGAACGTAGTACCTGTTGCTTTAGAAGAAATAGTTAACCCTCTCATGGCTGATGAGACCACGTGACACTCGTTGTAACTGGAAAATGTATGGCTTCAACCACTAATTTCTTCAATTTTTAAAAAACTTTCCTATTTGGTATATATATGTTGTTAGGCAACTATTCAACAATATAGCATATGCCATTCTACATATATATTATATTATTAATCATTGTTACTATATACTACATACTATTCGCCATATCTCCCAAACTTATTTACATATTTTGACGAAATAAAACTAAAATTGAAGAGGAAACCCCTGCACTTTGTCCTGTTGCGATAATGGTCCTTTGCCCTTGAAGAAACGTTAAAATTCCTCGTATAACGTTTGTTTCTCTTTTTTAGTTTTTTCAAAATAAAACAGATTCGATTCCATTATATGTGGCTTTGACACACCATACTGTGGTTAACGAATGATAAAAGAGGAATATGTTACTGTGCCATTCAGAAGTACATACAGGGCATTCGTTAATATATGCACTTTCTTCACATTTTGAAAACCAAGTTAAACTTTCTGTACTACAAAGCTGAATTTTGCATCACCCTGTATATTTTTTACAAATCTCAACCAAATATGCTAACTAAATGTTCTACACATCATCATGGGAAACTAATGCCCAAATTACTACAAACTGCACTAATAAATGAACGTAGTACCTGTTGCTTTAGAAGAAATAGTTAACCCTCTCACGGCTGATGAGACCACGTGACACTCGTTGTAACTGGAAAATGTATGGCTTCAACCACTAATTTCTTCATTTTTTAAAAAAAACTTTCCTATTTGGTATATATATGTTGTTAGGCAACTATTCAACAATATAGCATATGTCATTCTACATATATATTATATTATTAATCATTGTTACTATATACTACATACTATTCGCCATATCTCTCAAACTTATTTACATATTTTGACGAAATAAAGCTAAAATTGAAGAGGAAACCCCTCCACTTTGTCCTGTTGCGATAAGGGTCCTTTGCCTTTTTAGAAACGTTTAAGTTCCTTTTATAACGTTTGTTTCTCTTTTTTAGTTTTTTCAAAATAAAACAGATTCGATTCCATTATATGTGGCTTTGACACACCATACTGTGGTTAACGAATGATAAAAAAGGAATATGTTACTGTGCCATTCAGAAGTACATACAGGGCATTCGTTAATATATGCACTTTCTTCACATTTTGAAAACCAATTTATACTTTCTGTACTACAAAGCTGAATTTTGCATCACCCTGTATATTTTTTCCAAATCTCAACCAAATATGCTAACTAAATGTTCTACACATCATCATGGGAAAATAAATGCACAAATTACTACAAATTGCACTAAAAAATGAACGTAGTAATTTTGCTTTAGAAGAAATAGTTAACCCTCTCACGGCTGATGAGACCACGTGACACTCGTTGTAACTGGAAAATATATGGCTTCAACCACTAATTTCTTCAATTTTTTGTAAAAAAAACTCCCCTATTTGGTATATATGTTGTTAGGCAACTATTCAACAATATAGCATATGTCATTCTATATATATATTATATAGTTATCCATTGTTACTATATACTACATACTATTCGTAATATCTCCCAAAGTTATTTACATATTTTGACGAAATAAAGCAAAAATTGAAGAGGAAACCCCTCCACTTTGTCCTGTTGCGATAAGGGTCCTTTGCCCTTGAAGAAACGTTAAAATTCCTCGTATAACGTTTGTTTCTCTTTTTTAGTTTTTTCAAAATAAAACAGATTCGATTTCATTATATGTGGTTTTGACACACCATACTGTGGTTAACGAATGATAAAAGAGGAATATGTTACTGTGCCATTCAGAAGTACATACAGGGCATTCGTTAATATATGCAATTTCTTCACATTTTGAAAACCAAGTTAAACTTTCCGTACTACAAAGCTGAATTTTGCATCACCCTGTATATTTTTTACAAATCTCAACTAAATATGCTAACTAAATGTTCTACACATCAGCATGGGAAACTAATGCACAAATTACTACAAACTGCACTAAAAAATGAACGTAGTACCTGTTTCTTTAGAAGAAATAGTTAACCCTCTCATGGCTGATGAGACCACGTGACACTCGTTGTAACTGGAAAATGTATGGCTTCAACCACTAATTTCTTCAATTTTTAAAAAACTTTCCTATTTGGTATATATATGTTGTTAGGCAACTATTCAACAATATAGCATATGCCATTCTACATATATATTATATTATTAATCATTGTTACTATATACTACATACTATTCGCCATATCTCCCAAACTTATTTACATATTTTGACGAAATAAAGCTAAAATTGAAGAGGAAACCCCTCCACTTTGTCCTGTTGCGATAAGGGTCCTTTGCCCTTGAAGAAACGTTAAAATTCCTCTTATAACGTTTGTTTCTCTTTTTTAGTTTTTTCAAAATAAAACAGATTCGATTCCATTATATGTGGCTTTGACACACCATACTGTGGTTAACGAATGATAAAAGAGGAATATGTTACTGTGCCATTCAGAAGTACATACAGGGCATTCGTTAATATATGCACTTTCTTCACATTTTGAAAACCAAGTTAAACTTTCTGTACTACAAAGCTGAATTTTGCATCACCCTGTATATTTTTTACAAATCTCAACCAAATATGCTAACTAAATGTTCTACACATCATCATGGGAAACTAATGCCCAAATTACTACAAACTGCACTAATAAATGAACGTAGTACCTGTTGCTTTAGAAGAAATAGTTAACCCTCTCACGGCTGATGAGACCACGTGACACTCGTTGTAACTGGAAAATGTATGGCTTCAACCACTAATTTCTTCATTTTTTAAAAAAACTTTCCTATTTGGTATATATATGTTGTTAGGCAACTATTCAACAATATAGCATATGTCATTCTACATATATATTATATTATTAATCATTGTTACTATATACTACATACTATTCGCCATATCTCTCAAACTTATTTACATATTTTGACGAAATAAAGCTAAAATTGAAGAGGAAACCCCTCCACTTTGTCCTGTTGCGATAAGGGTCCTTTGTCCTTTTAGAAACGTTTAAGTTCCTTTTATAACGTTTGTTTCTCTTTTTTAGTTTTTTCAAAATAAAACAGATTCGATTCCATTATATGTGGCTTTGACACACCATACTGTGGTTAACGAATGATAAAAAAGGAATATGTTACTGTGCCATTCAGAAGTACATACAGGGCATTCGTTAATATATGCACTTTCTTCACATTTTGAAAACCAATTTATACTTTCTGTACTACAAAGCTGAATTTTGCATCACCCTGTATATTTTTTCCAAATCTCAACCAAATATGCTAACTAAATGTTCTACACATCATCATGGGAAAAGAAATGCACAAATTATTACAAATTGCACTAAAAAATGAACGTAGTACCTGTTTCTTTAGAAGAAATAGTTAACCCTCTCACGGCTGATGAGACCACGTGACACTCGTTGTAACTGGAAAATATATGGCTTCAACCACTAATTTCTTCAATTTTTTGTAAAAAACTCCTTTATTTGGTATGTATGTTGTTAGGCAACTATTCAACAATATAGCATATGTCATTCTACATATATATTATATTGTTAATCATTGTTACTATATACTACATACTATTCGCCATATCTCCCAAACTTATTTACATATTTTGACGAAATAAAGCTAAAATTGAAGAGGAAACCCCTCCACTTTGTCCTGTTGCGATAAGGGTCCTTTGCCCTTGAAGAAACGTTAAAATTTCTCTTATAAGGTTTGTTTCTGTTTTTTAGTTTTTTCAAAATAAAACAGATTCGATTCCATTATATGTGGCTTTGACACACCATACTGTGGTTAACGAATGATAAAAGAGGAATATGTTACTGTGCCATTCAGAAGTACATACAGGGCATTCGTTAATATTTGCACTTTCTTCACATTTTGAAAACCAATTTATACTTTCTGTTCTACAAAGCTGAATTTTGCATCACCCTGTATATTTTTTCCAAATCTCAACCAAATATGTTAACTAAATGTTCTACACATCACCATGGGAATCTAATGCACAAATTACTACAAACTGCACTAAAAAATGAACGTAGTACCGGTTGCTATAGAAGAAATAGTTAACCCTCTCACGGCTGATGAGACCACGTGACTCTCGTTGTAACTGGAAAATGTATGGCTTCAACCACTAATTTCTTCATTTCTTTATAAAACTTTCCTATTTGGTATATATATTTTGTTAGGCAACTATTCAACAATATAGCATATGTCATTCTACATATATATTATATTGTTAATCATTGTTACTATATACTACATACTATTCGCCATATCTCCCAAACTTATTTACATATTTTGACGAAATAAAGCTAAAATTGAAGAGGAAACCTCTTCATTTTGTCCTGTTGCGATAAGGGTTCTTTGCCCTTGAAGAAACGTTAAAATTCCTCTTATAACGTTTGTTTCTCTTTTTTAGTTTTTTCAAAATAAAACAGATTCGATTCCATTATATGTGGCTTTGATACACCATACTGTGGTTAACGAATGATAAAAGAGGAATATGTTACTGTGCCATTCAGAAGTACATACAGGGCATTCGTTAATATATGCACTTTCTTCACATTTTGAAAAACAAATTTATACTTTCTGTACTACAAAGCTGAATTTTGCATCACCCTGTATATTTTTTCCAAATCTCAACCAAATATGCTAACTAAATGTTCTACACATCATGATGGGAAAATAAATGCACAAATTACTACAAACTGCACTAATAAATGAACGTAGTACCTGTTGCTTTAGAAGAAATAGTTAACCCTCTCACGGCTGATGAGACCACGTGACACTCGTTTCAACGGGAAAATGTATGGCTTCAACCACTAATTTCTTCAATTTTTGAAAAACTTTCCTATTTGGTATATATATGTTGTTAGGCAACTATTCAACAATATAGCATATGTCATTCTACATATATATTATATTATTAATCATTGTTACTATATACTACATACTATTCGCCATATCTCCCAAACTTATTTACATATTTTGACGAAATAAAGCTAAAATTGAAGAGGAAACTTCTCCACTTTGTCCTGTTGCGATAAGGGTCCTTTGCCCTTTTAGAAACGTTAAAATTCCTTATATAACGTTTGTTTCTCTTTTTTAGTTTTTTCAAAATAAAACAGATTCGATTCCATTATATGTGGCTTTGACACACCATACTGTGGTTAACGAATGATAAAAGAGGAATATGTTACTGTGCCATTCAGAAGTACATACAGGGCATTCGTTAATATATGCAATTTCTTCACATTTTGAAAACCAAGTTAAACTTTCTGTACTACAAAGCTGAATTTTGCATCACCCTGTATATTTTTTCCAAATCTCAACCAAATATGCTAACTAAATGTTCTACACATCAGCATGGGAAACTAATGCACAAATTACTACAAACTGCACTAAAAAATGAACGTAGTACCTGTTTCTTTAGAAGAAATAGTTAACCCTCTCATGGCTGATGAGACCACGTGACACTCGTTGTAACTGGAAAATGTATGGCTTCAACCACTAATTTCTTCAATTTTTAAAAAACTTTCCTATTTGGTATATATATGTTGTTAGGCAACTATTCAACAATATAGCATATGCCATTCTACATATATATTATATTATTAATCATTGTTACTATATACTACATACTATTCGCCATATCTCCCAAACTTATTTACATATTTTGACGAAATAAAGCTAAAATTGAAGAGGAAACCCCTCCACTTTGTCCTGTTGCGATAAGGGTCCTTTGCCCTTGAAGAAACGTTAAAATTTCTCTTATAAGGTTTGTTTCTGTTTTTTAGTTTTTTCAAAATAAAACAGATTCGATTCCATTATATGTGGCTCTGACACACCATACTGTGGTTAACGAATGATAAAAGAGGAATATGTTACTGTGCCATTCAGAAGTACATACAGGGCATTCGTTAATATATGCACTTTCTTCACATTTTGAAAACCAAGTTAAACTTTCTGTACTACAAAGCTGATTTTTGCATCACCCTGTATATTTTTTTGAAAACTCTCAACCAAATATGCTAACTAAATGTTCTACACATCACCATGGGAAACTAATGCACAAATTACTACAAACTGCACTAAAAAATGAACGTAGTACCGGTTGCTTTAGAAGAAATAGTTAACCCTCTCACGGCTGATGAGACCACGTGACACTCGTTGTAACTGGAAAATATATGGCTTCAACCACTAATTTCTTCAATTTTTTGTAAAAAACTCCTTTATTTGGTATATATGTTGTTAGGCAACTATTCAACAATATAGCATATGTCATTCTACATTTATATTATATTGTTAATCATTGTTACTATATACTACATACTATTCGCCATATCTCCCAAACTTATTTACATATTTTGACGAAATAAAGCTAAAATTGAAGAGGAAACCCCTCCACTTTGTCCTGTTGCGATAAGGGTCCTTTGCCCTTGAAGAAACGTTAAAATTTCTCTTATAAGGTTTGTTTCTGTTTTTTAGTTTTTTCAAAATAAAACAGATTCGATTCCATTATATGTGGCTTTGACACACCATACTGTGGTTAACGAATGATAAAAGAGGAATATGTTACTGTGCCATTCAGAAGTACATACAGGGCATTCGTTAATATTTGCACTTTCTTCACATTTTGAAAACCAATTTATACTTTCTGTTCTACAAAGCGGAATTTTGCATCACCCTGTATATTTTTTCCAAATCTCAACCAAATATGCTAACTAAATGTTCTACACATCACCATTGGAAACTAATGCACAAATTACTACAAACTGCACTAAAAAATGAACGTAGTACCGGTTGCTATAGAAGAAATAGTTAACCCTCTCACGGCTGATGAGACCACGTGACTCTCGTTGTAACTGGAAAATGTATGGCTTCAACCACTAATTTCTTCATTTCTTTAAAAAACTTTCCTATTTGGTATATATATTTTGTTAGGCAACTATTCAACAATATAGCATATGTCATTCTACATATATATTATATTGTTAATCATTGTTACTATATACTACATACTATTCGCCATATCTCCCAAACTTATTTACATATTTTGACGAAATAAAGCTAAAATTGAAGAGGAAACCTCTTCATTTTGTCCTGTTGCGATAAGGGTTCTTTGCCCTTGAAGAAACGTTAAAATTCCTCTTATAACGTTTGTTTCTCTTTTTAAGTTTTTTCAAAATAAAACAGATTCGATTCCATTATATGTGGCTTTGACACACCATACTGTGGTTAACGAATGATAAAAGAGGAATATGTTACTGTGCCATTCAGAAGTACATACAGGGCATTCGTTAATATATGCACTTTCATCACATTTTGAAAACCAATTTATACTTTCTGTACTACAAAGCTGAATTTTGCATCACCCTGTATATTTTTTCCAAATCTCAACCAAATATGCTAACTAAATAATCTACACATCATGATGGGAAAATAAATGCACAAATTACTACAAACTGCACTAATAAATGAACGTAGTACCTGTTGCTTTAGAAGAAATAGTTAACCCTCTCACGGCTGATGAGACCACGTGACACTCGTTTCAACGGGAAAATGTATGGCTTCAACCACTAATTTCTTCAATTTTTGAAAAACTTTCCTATTTGGTATATATATGTTGTTAGGCAACTATTTAACAATATAGCATATGTCATTCTACATATATATTATATTATTAATCATTGTTACTATATACTACATACTATTCGCCATATCTCCCAAACTTATTTACATATTTTGACGAAATAAAGCTAAAATTGAAGAGGAAACTTCTCCACTTTGTCCTGTTGCGATAAGGGTCCTTTGCCCTTTTAGAAACGTTAAAATTCCTTATATAACGTTTGTTTCTCTTTTTTAGTTTTTTCAAAATAAAACAGATTCGATTCCATTATATGTGGCTTTGACACACCATACTGTGGTTAACGAATGATAAAAGAGGAATATGTTACTGTGCCATTCAGAAGTACATACAGGGCATTCGTTAATATATGCAATTTCTTCACATTTTGAAAACCAAGTTAAACTTTCTGTACTACAAAGCTGAATTTTGCATCACCCTGTATATTTTTTCCAAATCTCAACCAAATATGCTAACTAAATGTTCTACACATCAGCATGGGAAACTAATGCACAAATTACTACAAACTGCACTAAAAAATGAACGTAGTACCTGTTTCTTTAGAAGAAATAGTTAACCCTCTCATGGCTGATGAGACCACGTGACACTCGTTGTAACTGGAAAATGTATGGCTTCAACCACTAATTTCTTCAATTTTTAAAAAACTTTCCTATTTGGTATATATATGTTGTTAGGCAACTATTCAACAATATAGCATATGCCATTCTACATATATATTATATTATTAATCATTGTCACTATATACTACATACTATTCGCCATATCTCCCAAACTTATTTACATATTTTGACGAAATAAAGCTAAAATTGAAGAGGAAACCCCTCCACTTTGTCCTGTTGCGATAAGGGTCCTTTGCCCTTGAAGAAACGTTAAAATTTCTCTTATAAGGTTTGTTTCTGTTTTTTAGTTTTTTCAAAATAAAACAGATTCGATTCCATTATATGTGGCTTTGACACACCATACTGTGGTTAACGAATTATAAAAGAGGAATATGTTACTGTGCCATTCAGAAGTACATACAGGGCATTCGTTAATATTTGCACTTTCTTCACATTTTGAAAACAAATTTATACTTTCTGTTCTACAAAGCTGAATTTTGCATCACCCTGTATATTTTTTCCAAATCTCAAACAAATATGCTAACTAAATGTTCTACACATCACCATGGGAAACTAATGCACAAATTACTACAAACTGCACTAAAAAATGAACGTAGTACCGGTTGCTATAGAAGAAATAGTTAACCCTCTCACGGCTGATGAGACCACGTGACTCTCGTTGTAACTGGAAAATGTATGGCTTCAACCACTAATTTCTTCATTTCTTTAAAAAACTTTCCTATTTGGTATATATATTTTGTTAGGCAACTATTCAACAATATAGCATATGTCATTCTACATATATATTATATTATTAATCATTGTTACTATATACTACATACTATTCGCCATATCTCCCAAACTTATTTACATATTTTGACGAAATAAAGCTAAAATTGAAGAGAAAACTTCTCCACTTTGTCCTGTTGCGATAAGGGTCCTTTGCCCTTTTAGAAACGTTAAAATTCCTTATATAACTTTTGTTTCTCTTTTTTAGTTTTTTCAAAATAAAACAGATTCGATTCCATTATATGTGGCTTTGACACACCATACTGTGGTTAACGAATGATAAAAGAGGAATATGTTACTGTGCCATTCAGAAGTACATACAGGGCATTCGTTAATATATGCAATTTCTTCACATTTTGAAAACCAAGTTAAACTTTCTGTACTACAAAGCTGAATTTTGCATCACCCTGTATATTTTTTCCAAATCTCAACCAAATATGCTAACTAAATGTTCTACACATCAGCATGGGAAACTAATGCACAAATTACTACAAACTGCACTAAAAAATGAACGTAGTACCTGTTTCTTTAGAAGAAATAGTTAACCCTCTCATGGCTGATGAGACCACGTGACACTCGTTGTAACTGGAAAATGTATGGCTTCAACCACTAATTTCTTCAATTTTTAAAAAACTTTCCTATTTGGTATATATATGTTGTTAGGCAACTATTCAACAATATAGCATATGCCATTCTACATATATATTATATTATTAATCATTGTTACTATATACTACATACTATTCGCCATATCTCCCAAACTTATTTACATATTTTGACGAAATAAAGCTAAAATTGAAGAGGAAACCCCTCCACTTTGTCCTGTTGCGATAAGGGTCCTTTGCCCTTGAAGAAACGTTAAAATTCCTCGTATAACGTTTGTTTCTTTTTTTTAGTTTTTTCAAAATAAAACAGATTCGATTCCATTATATGTGGCTCTGACACAGAATACTGTGGTTAACGAATGATAAAAGAGGAATATGTTACTGTGCCATTCAGAAGTACATACAGGGCATTCGTTAATATATGCACTTTCTTCACATTTTGAAAACCAAGTTAAACTTTCTGTACTACAAAGCTGATTTTTGCATCACCCTGTATATTTTTTCCAAATCTCAACCAAATATGCTAACTAAATGTTCTACACATCACCATGGGAAACTAATGCACAAATTACTACAAACTGCACTAAAAAATGAACGTAGTACCGGTTGCTTTAGAAGAAATAATTAACCCTCTCACGGCTGATGAGACCACGTGACACTCGTTGTAACTGGAAAATGTATGGCTTCAACCACTAATTTCTTCAATTTTTTTAAAAACTTTCCTATTTGGTATATATATGTTGCTAGGCAACTATTCAACAATATAGCATATGTCATTCTACATATATATTATATTGTTAATCATTGTTACTATATACTACATACTATTCGCCATATCTCCCAAACTTATTTACATATTTTGACGAAATAAAGCTAAAATTGAAGAGGAATCCTCTCCATTTTGTCCTATTGCGATAAGGGTCCTTTGCCCTTGAAGAAACGTTAAAATTCTTCTTATAACGTTTGTTTCTCTTTTTTAGTTTTTTCAAAATAAAACAGATTCGATTCCATTATATGTGGCTTTGACACACCATACTGTGGTTAACGAATGATAAAAGAGGAATATGTTACTGTGCCATTCAGAAGTACATACAGGGCATTCGTTAATATATGCATTTTCTTCACATTTTGAAAACCAATTTATACTTTCTGTACCACAAAGCTGAATTTTGCATCACCCTGTATATTTTTTTCAAATCTCAACCAAATATGCTAACTAAATGTTCTACACATCATCATGGGAAAATAAATGCACAAATTACTACAAATTGCACTAAAAAATGAACGTAGTACCTGTTTCTTTAGAAGAAATAGTTAACCCTCTCACGGCTGATGAGACCACGTGACACTCGTTGTAACTGGAAAATATATGGCTTCAACCACTAATTTCTTCAATTTTTTGTAAAAAACTCCCCTATTTGGTATATATGTTGTTAGGCAACTATTCAACAATATAGCATATGTCATTCTATATATATATATTATATAGTTATCCATTGTTACTATATACTACATACTATTCGCAATATCTCCCAAATTTATTTACATATTTTGACGAAATAAAGCTAAAATTGAAGAGGAAACCCCTATATTTTGTCCTGTTGCGATAAGTGTCCTTTGCCCTTGAATAAACCTTAAAATTTCTCTTATAACGTTTGTTTCTGTTTTTAGTTTTTTCAAAATAAAACAGATCCGATTCCATTATATGTGGCTTTGACACACCATACTATGGTTAACGAAGGATAAAAGAGGAATATGTTACTGTGCCATTCAGAAGTACATACAGGGCATTCGTTAATATATGCAATTTCTTCACATTTTGAAAACCAAGTTAAACTTTCTGTACTACAAAGCTGAATTTTGCATCACCCTGTATATTTTTTCCAATCTCAACCAAATATGCTAACTAAATGTTCTACATATCATCATGGGAAACTAGTGCACAAATTACTACAAACTGCACTAAAAAATGAACGTAGTACCTGTTGCTTTAGAAGAAATAGTTAACCCTCTCACGGCTGATGAGACCAGGTGACACTCGTTGTAACTGGAAAATGTATGGCTTCAACCACTAATTTCTTCAATTTTTAAAAAACTTTCCTATTTGGTATATATATGTTGTTAGGCAACTATTCAACAATATAGCATATGTCATTCTACATATATATTATATTATTAATCATTGTTACTATATACTACATACTATTCGCCATATCCCTCAAACTTATTTACATATTTTGACGAAATAAAGCTAAAATTGAAGAGGAAACCCCTCCACTTTGTCCTGTTGCGATAAGGGTCCTTTGCCCTTGAAGAAACGTTAAAATTCCTCGTATAACGTTTGTTTCTTTTTTTTAGTTTTTTCAAATAAAACAGATTCGATTCCATTATATGTGGCTCTGACACACCATACTGTGGTTAACGAATGATAAAAGAGGAATATGTTACTGTGCCATTCAGAAGTACATACAGGGCATTCGTTAATATATGCACTTTCTTCACATTTTGAAAACCAAGTTAAACTTTCTGTACTACAAAGCTGATTTTTGCATCACCCTGTATATTTTTTCCAAATCTCAACCAAATATGCTAACTAAATGTTCTACACATCACCATGGGAAACTAATGCACAAATTACTACAAACTGCACTAAAAAATGAACGTAGTACCGGTTGCTTTAGAAGAAATAATTAACCCTCTCACGGCTGATGAGACCACGTGACACTCGTTGTAACTGGAAAATGTATGGCTTCAACCACTAATTTCTTCAATTTTTTTAAAAACTTTCCTATTTGGTATATATATGTTGTTAGGCAACTATTCAGCAATATAGCATATGTCATTCTACATATATATTATATTGTTAATCATTGTTACTATATACTACATACTATTCGCCATATCTCCCAAACTTATTTACATATTTTGACGAAATAAAGCTAAAATTGAAGAGGAATCCTCTCCATTTTGTCCTATTGCGATAAGGGTCCTTTGCCCTTGAAGAAACGTTAAAATTCTTCTTATAACGTTTGTTTCTCTTTTTTAGTTTTTTCAAAATAAAACAGATTCGATTCCATTATATGTGGCTTTGACACACCATACTGTGGTTAACGAATGATAAAAGAGGAATATGTTACTGTGCCATTCAGAAGTACATACAGGGCATTCGTTAATATATGCATTTTCTTCACATTTTGAAAACCAATTTATACTTTCTGTACCACAAAGCTGAATTTTGCATCACCCTGTATATTTTTTTCAAATCTCAACCAAATATGCTAACTAAATGTTCTACACATCATCATGGGAAAATAAATGCACAAATTACTACAAATTGCACTAAAAAATGAACGTAGTACCTGTTTCTTTAGAAGAAATAGTTAACCCTCTCACGGCTGATGAGACCACGTGACACTCGTTGTAACTGGAAAATATATGGCTTCAACCACTAATTTCTTCAATTTTTTGTAAAAAACTCCCCTATTTGGTATATATGTTGTTAGGCAACTATTCAACAATATAGCATATGTCATTCTATATATATATTATATAGTTATCCATTGTTACTATATACTACATACTATTCGCAATATCTCCCAAATTTATTTACATATTTTGACGAAATAAAGCTCAAATTGAAGAGGAAACCCCTATATTTTGTCCTGTTGCGATAATGTCCTTTGCCCTTGAATAAACCTTAAAATTCCTCTTTTATCAGTTTCGTTAACCATAGTATGGTGTTCAAAGCCACATA
>NW_027656837.1:0-57165 GCF_964235325.1 Thermobia domestica
TGTTACCTTTAATAGGAAAGACCTGCCTCTTCCAAAAATTTCCCCTTGTATCTTTCATTGTTAATGTATCCTACGTAAAATGGACTTCGTGTATCTTCTACGCAACATAAATAAACAAATAAGCTTGCACAAAAAGGACACAAAGGTTCTGAGAGAGGTCCTTTAAAGACAATACTTTATATATCAGTAGCGTCTCCTGACGTGGATGTTAGGGCGTTGGCAAGAAAGGGAAAATATATTAACCCTCACAATCATAGGCGATACTAGAGGGGGAACCCCCTCTTCCTAGGAGCAAAAATGGGCCAACCCACATTTTTTTTTTTCTGATCAAAAATATTGTGATAAATTTACCTCAATTTACGCATAACTATTTTAGTGGCATTTGCATTCAGCATACGAGTATTTAATAGTGACTATAATTTGCCCACCCATCGATTTCCTGAATATAGTCTGTACCTGGAAGTTCTCGCAATTTTCGAAACTAAGGAACTATAATCGTCACTGCGTCTTTATATTTACACCAACCTATAAATAGCAATTTACTTCTAACAATTTAGTCTGGAAATTATAAAGAGCAATAAAAGAGGATGTTATTACGTAAGGAATACATTTAATTATAATAATTATAGTATAAGTAAATATACCCTCAAAATATGAAACTGAAAATCAAAAACAAGCAATTATTTACTTACAATTACGTGAATTTAAGCTCAAGTCGTCTTTCTTTGCGTAGAAACCTCTGGATTACTGCTTTAGAAACAGTAATAGGGGCCCGAAACCGTAAATCTTGAGGATGACCCACTAACGACAAAGTAAATGAAAATTAGGGAAATAAAAAGGCAGAATGGAAAACCGTTCTGTAGCTTAACGTTCAGGCTTTTTTTTTTTTTTTCATCAACTGACACTTCCAACACAACTTGGATCGGGAAAAAAATGATGTTTCTTTTCAGCGTACTCCTTACACGTATTTTAGGAAGAAGTCCATTGCACAGTTAACTTTTGAATTGAATGAATATGTTTAGCAATAAAAAAGTACGTAGATCACACCCCCTCTCCCCCCAAAAAATGTTTTCTGTATTGCTATAAAATATCTGTACATCAACAAATAAATCTACAGACTTGGCAACGCTTGAGAGAAGCAGAAAAATCAAGACGTTGATTTCCTAACCAAGCCTTGGATCACACAAGCACGAGGTGAGGAACACCCAGGAACACGAAGCGCATGCACAATAGGAGTCTTCTAAAGCAGTGAAAATTCAACCAAAGCGTTGCCAACGACTTATACTCACAGAGTTACCTCCCCAAAACATGACGGAGATCGCACAGCACTTCTCTGTTCTTTTGCACTTCAACAGTTGATTCTGTCTCGTTGAAAATAAAAAATCCCAAGTTCTGGCGATCCGTTTAATTAAATTAAAATACTATTTTCTTCATTTTTCGTTGGGCGTTAACACACGACTTGCACACCCAGAAAAGACGCTACTGATATATATATATAAAGGGTGGTAAGAAACTATTTGAACAAACTTCGTGAGCTGATTCCTGACACCGAAACAAGCAAAAAAAAAAAAAAAAAAAAAAGTCCTGTGGAACTTTGGTCAGTGAGGGATAGTTTCGGCGATACAAGGTGCCGAAACCGTGGGAAAATGAACTTCAGAGGCCTGTAATTCAAAAACAACGCAACGTACAGAGTGCGGTTTAGAACATGACACTCGAAGTCATACCGCATCGATTGAAAAATGTATGCTTTAAGCCTCCGCAAGATGTGTGTGAGGGATTCCCCAAACGAACGTAGGGATCTCCAATAACCTGGCAAGTAATCTCTTCTTATTATAATAAATATAATAAATATAACGGATGACAACTTATATACGTAGAAACGAATCTTCGAAGACAATCTAGGTTCCAGAAAAATGAAAGAGAAAAGAATGAAATGAAATACTTAATTTAACGTTCCGCTGCTGTGACCTTTAGGCTAAAGGAGACGAATGATTAACAAAAGAAAACCATCAAGAAAGAAGTGGTAGAATGAGAATTGGGAGGAAAGGAGAGAACCCCAAAAAAACGCATGAACACGATGTTGTCCACCACAAATAACAATGAGGTTAAGCTGATTGGTGTCACTCTTGTACTCCCTTAAACCATAGTTGGGTGAAAAATGACACAGGTAATTTTTGCTTAAATACAAGTGTTTCTGTCGCATATAGTGACTTATTATTAGACTATTTAATTAATATTTTGTTCGGATATGATAATAAATTTATCATGCTTTTGTCTGATATCGAACACTCGAATTAAATTGACACAAACTTGTTATTCAGTAGCATTTACTTTTTTATATGCACTCTCTTTTATAAATAAAATGAAAAAAAAAAAGTGATGTATCCATAACTAGGAAATATAAACTATGGAAAGTACAAAATTGCAAACTTTGAAACTGTGATACGAAGCAGAAAAATAACTGACAAGCAAAAATTTACTTACGTGCATATCTTTCAAAAGCATGCCATTTCTGAGTTCTTTGCTTGCAATAGTCAATTTTTAGTGTTATAATCATAACACATGTGAAAGATCTTGATGAATACTGTTTACATACAGATTTTCTTCGGGCACAACACTTATTACTTGTTTGGTTCCCCACGCATTCTCCTTTTATGTGTCATTGCTTATGCTCCTAACTTCCTCCAACTTACGTTCGTGGAGCAGTAATTATAGCGTCCTGTGCATTTCCAGCCCTGATTTCAGTGCATTTTTCCGCGCATGTACGATGTCGTCATTGGTCACAAGTTTATGTGGAATCGAAGAATATATGGTGGCAAGATAAAGCACATTGCAGAATGTGTATATACGTATCGTGCTTTAATGGTGTATTCTTTGGCCATTTGATCTTCAGTATCTATGCCGTATTTAGTTGTGTTATCGTTCCTCTTTTTTTTTAACTGTACCGATCTTCATGTCTAGACGAATTCTGCAGAAAATTCATCGTTCTTGTTACGTTTTCTCTGATATACTGTCAGGGTTCTCTGGTAAGTTTTCTTTTAGTACAACTCCACTACACAACTCCTTTTGTGTTTTCTTTACATACATCGGTACTTCTCGCTTTCCTTATAAGAGTATGAACAAAGTTAGTCCTTCTCTTGTGTAAAGACAAAGAAGTAAACAATTGTCATAAGTGATATTCCTTTTTTTTCTTTTTCTTTTTCGTGGTCAAGAAGGTATTCACTGTCTCTACGTGATTCATCTTCTTCTAAGTATGCAAAAGAGTTTATGACGATATACGTATATTTTAATTTTATTACTGCTACTCAACATTTTTGGCAAGCCATAAATTTCATAAATTTGCGCCAAAACTTTGAGGGAAATAATGTTCGTCCATAGACATATCGTCACTGGAATAATCAATAGAAGTACGTCGTATCGATCTATAGCTAAATGTGTGATCTGAACTGCATGAGCTTTCGCCGGGAATCGAACCATGTCTCCCGCACCAAAGGCGCGTACCCTTATCATATAGCCACGAAAAAGCTCGGTCCTCGATGGAGAGCATCAAACACATTATACTGCTTCAGACTTCCCCTTAAACTGTAGCTCTTATTCCATATAGCCTCTCTACTTACTGCTCAGTTAAACACAAATACCAATAAATATCAATTAACCTATAAAATGAAGAATAAATAAGGGCAAAAAATTTCCACTCATATTATATACTGCTAGTAAGCTCCTCGTGGCTATATGGTGGGAAACCAGAGTTCAATTCCCGGTGGGAGTACACATTGTTCGGATCCCACGTTAGCCTGTAGGATCACGTTGTATATCACATGTAAATTTCTTTTTATAATATTCTATGTATCAACTATATATTTATTTAGCAGCAACGTGCTGATGGTCTATTGCTCTTGTTAAGACTGTGCATGTTATTCTCTGTCAGAATGGTGGCAAAATAAATTTCCTTCGAAAAACATATCCGAGGGACGTACGAATGTGGGTTCAATTTTTTGGACTTAGTCTCGGAAAGGCAGTCTAGGTTTTTGTGAACAGAAATGCACCATCCCTGTATATATAGATAGATAAATATAGATATAGTGGAACTTTTTTCTCGATTAGTATTTATTTATTGTTTTCTATACAATACCTTTGCTACGGATACGAGTACTAAACATTTATCACAGGGACATATAGCCTCATTGATGACGTCTGTATTAAATTTTAAGCAACTAATCAATCAATACGAAACATGTGATATCGTAATGTCAACCAAAGTGGGGTACTTACTTACAGAATAAAAGATTTGGTTTAAAATTTTAACATCTTTTATTGCTTCCAAAGTATATGACACTCTGTTTCCTACCATCTGACTTAAGTTTACTCTGTAAAAGAATCGTAAACTCTCTCTGATACATTTTTCTAGAACAATTTCCTTTACAAGTGAATCTGTGGAAGTGTGAAATAAGATAATACGCGCCTTATCATCGGAGTTCGAAATACTTGTTGTCTTATTTCTTCTTTAATGTTTTTATAACTAGTAAAATGCCATTGAGCTGCAGGAATACAATATAGAATAGTTTTGCTTATGTGGAATGCTTTGATGTGGTCAAGTGGTTGTTTTATAAATGAAAGCACAGGCAGCTTAAGAGTAGAGGCACCTGCATTCTTTCAATACCCGGAGGTACTTAAACAGACATTCAAAATAAATATAAACTGTAAAGATATATTATTATGAAGCTTTACTTACAAACTTCACTCCGAATTGCCATTTCATTCAACACTTCAGCTACATCAGACATTGATACATTATTCAATGTTGAAAATTCCTTCACTTCACACAATCTCCGCAAACAATACCTAGGATAAAAGGTTGTAGATACATTTAATTTCTTCCTTTATGAACAAATAACAAAACACTAATTATCAGTAAACTATTACTGAACACAATCGAATTTGCAGCTACAACTATTCAATGAACTCAGAAGGCATTCACTTTGATGTTATCTATCCTGTTACGTGTCTGCTCCAAAAAATCATATTAAATATCGAATTTCCTCTGATTACTTTGTCAAGACATAAATATGAAAAATGAGTTTTGTGGGGATAGGGAGAATGAAAATTAATAATACACACAATAATTATATACAAGTGGCGAATCCATGGGGTGAGTGGAGTTGGTACCCGCCTGTCATAAAGGTTGCTTTTTTCCTTCTGTTTATGCTATGTTCACTCCAGGAGGTTATCCGCCCCCGCAAAATGACCCTCCTAGATCAGATAGTACTATATACAGATATATCTACACTAGTAAATAAGACCATCTTGAGGCTTCCAATGCAGCTTTTAACCATACTGTATATGTTTATCAATATTCTGTGACAAATCGCACATATAAAGTTATTTCCTATACATTGATTTGTTGCGACTGAAATGCTCGACTGACGCATATCACTTGCAAAGAAAAGAACGAAGAAAACAACCTACAATAACTGGCAATCTATATGGCACCGCCCGGTCATCAGGGAAGTTTTCTCCTTAAAAGTGATCCAGATGACACAAGAGTGTTCAAGAGAATAAGATGGATGAGGAAAAAATCATACTACAGCTCGTGAAGAGTCTACACAGCCCTTTGAGCGAAACTTGAGCATGCATTATCGTACAAGATAAGGATATCTGCTGACTACAGCTGGATGCCTGAGATGGGTTTCACGAAGTTCAGCACTGTAACAACTGTAGGGTTGGTTTCACCTCGACGAAAAAAGACTTCAAGGATCATCCCCACCACCACAGCAGTATCACTTTTTGTGGGTGGAGGGGTGGTTTCCTAAATTCTACTGGACGCTAACCACGATTTAACCACTGTTCTGATCATTTACGATTCACGTAGCACATCTATTTTTCATGAGAAGTGACAATCTAATTCAGGAAATGTCACTGTTATTCCAAATACTCAGAAAATTTCACAGCTCGAAACGGAGATTCAATTTATATGGCATCCATGGGTCTTAACATTTTTATCTTACCGATTGTGCGGAGTCGCCGAAAGACAGTGATACGTTGTATGACTAACTCGTCTGTAAGTGCACAAACACTTTCCCAAAGAGTCATTTCCATAACAATCCTGAGAAGCACATTAGACCATGCTCCTTACTAGTCGGTGGCTGCGGGACTCATTTTTCAATGTTGTCACCAGCACAGAATCTCATAAACCAACTGCGTACGGTGTGTATGGAGATGTTACAATGAAAGGGTTTTCCAAGGCAGAGACACCAACTCGAGTACCAAATAGGAATGAAAAATAGCGTACACACATAGTATTACTACATAAAAGTGTGCGTAAGAATAAAATTATGTGTACTTAAAAAAACACGAATATAGAAACAAATATAAATGTTCTAATTTAAAAAATATCACTGCACTACACAAACTGTTTTTGTGCAAAAACTGGGACGCTTGCAACGTACGATGAGTGTTACATGTAAGAGGACTAACTGCACAGTGAATTTTCAGTTCGTGCGCGGCTGCCAGTGTGCCGCATTGAATCTCCAACCCACAGAGCCTTTTATTGAAAACATATTCTCAATACCCTCAAATGTTATACTTTTTATATTTATGTCGTCTGCCAGAGAGCTCTCTTGGCTATCCCAGTTCCAGCTACCTACCACCTTCTTCACAGTACTTTCATCAATAGTTTTACCACTTCTTCTGTTATACATACATCTGGCAGTATTCCTTGTGTTTTCATTAGTTCCCTAACCAATTTAACTAAACGTTCTGAAACATTAAATTCAGTACTCACCATTTGTCTTGGCCACGATTCGGGTAGTAAGCTTATTATTTTCACTTGCTTTTCTTTCGCACCAACAGTGCATTTCTGTTTTAATTTTTCGATTAGAACTTCATATTCTTCGGCCAAAGACATTGAATGCATATTCAGAAGTTTTCTCTCCGTGATTCGTCAGCAATTGAACTGTGAAAGCAACTTCAAGCCTTCTTTTCAAGCCTGTAGGCAACTGTTTTAACGTTTTAACGTCTGTGCAACACTAAACTTTCTTATTTTCGAAACAGGTGATATACCTACTCCTGAACACGCTGCATTCAAAAGATCAATATTGTCTGATGAAGGGACTAAATCAAGTTCATTTTCTGATTCATCATCATTGTTTTTGTTTTTGCTTTTCCCTTGTAGAACAAAGATTTTTGTGTAGCATGTAGCACATAATTATTCTCCAGGAATCAGCTCTACTGCACAATTCTTTTTCTTTAGTAAATGTGCACTCGAAATTTCTGATATCTTTATGGATTTATTCTGCTTTTTTTATGGATTTTTAGCGGGTTGCAACACGAATTACCAAACAGATGATGATACTTTCGAGAAAAGATTATGATACTTTCACTTCATGGTAATTGCGTGTGTTTACAATGCCACTGCTTATTCGCATTATCAGAAGATTCCTCTTCTTCTCCTCTCTGAAGTCACTAAGTGCCGTCATGCATCTTGACACTGGCCCATACACACACTTATGACATTCTTTACCAATTAATTTCCCTACATCACATACCATTTTGTCATTAAAGAACTGCAGTAATGATACACAGATCTGCCCGAACACAACTGTCTCCTTGCGCCGTACGCATCTGACTGAGGCACCAGTGGTGAATTCCCATATGTTGCATGTCTGAACACGATTCTGCATGTTGGAACACGCAGTATGCTGACTGTGTATTCATGTACATTTGTTCCGTTTGCTTCTTAACAGGATAAAACCTGTTCTTGTATGTTTTGCTTAACCCCTCTGTAATTATTTATCCACTGCCTATTGTTTCATCCATTGCCTCTCAGTTATCCGTATTTCTGCCTATGCTTATTTGTAGGTATAACTTTGTATTAATAATAAAGGTACTTATAGTCAAATCTCAAACTCCTAACTTTTGGTATATAATAATACCATACAGACCTGTTATGGGGAGAATTGTATATTTTTATCAGGCCCCCACTCGAGACATATACTGTACATTTGCAGTATGCACGTTTTTCACTTTTCTGCATTTTTAATAATTTCTATTTAAAAAAAAAAAAAAAAAAAAAAAAAAAAAAAAAAAAAAAAAAAAAAAGACACGTCTAAGGGTTGAAACTTGGTGAATGAGCACTTCTATATCAGACCTCTTTATCCAAAATTATCTACCTTTTCAAACCTACCCACCTATATATTTCATGGATGATAATGGCTAATATATAGTCTTGTAGCTTACTGTTTGCTGACTTTTTTTCCACATCGATAGAACAACAAGGGGCTGAAATACTTCAGATTCGGTAGTCCCTTACAACACCACCAATTGGTGCATCTTGGAAAACAAATATGGCTGCCACCCATGGTCATCTAACTTAAAATAATAGTTGTTTTGAACTAACGACAAAGTAAGGTAACTTCACATAAAAAATCAATTTTTTAAAAATTGTCGAGCAACATGCATTGGACCACTTGACATGAATTTACCCGTAAGTACAATAAGACTACAACACCAACTTTTTATTCAGTTGAGATCAGGTTATTACAAAAATCTCAATTTAACTCATCTCTCGAATATAAGTTAACTAAGAAATTATATCCAAGATGGACGGGAGCGTATTCCATTGAAAAAGAGCTAGGAACTAATACTGTTCGTTTGAAATTCATATCTGATCCATCTGACGTCCGAAAAGCTCATGTTTGCTAAACTAAGTTGTACCGCCAACCCGGAAATACTGATTGATGTAACTCAGAGGGTACATACGTACTACAGTATTGTTTGTAAATTAATAAAACTTGTAAAATATGGAATGTAAAAGTAAAATATCTGTAACTAGAAAACTTGCAGATGCGTTAAATAATCGTTTTTCATAAAGTTACTTTCTAGTCAATTATATACATTTTGAAAATAAATATATCTTTTTAAAGTTTTAAAATGTTAAATGTTGATTGTTGGAATTACTATTTAGATAGTCGGTGTAAAAGTTTACACTTAATTGCATGAAGGAAGTTTTCACTCTACTCGCCCAGTGACGTTACCTCTAAGTCCTTTTTCTTTTATTGGGTATTAAGCACGTTACAATACTCACAATATCTTGCCCACAATACCAGGGAAACTATGAATCTTGTGCAAAGCCTAACCTACTAACTACTGCTCCATCCAACATATTCTCCAGAAATCGTCCAGTTACACTTTTCCTTGCTTCCCGAAATGAAGTGGTCAGTGAAAGAAAGACGCTTTGTTTAGATGTGAAAATAATTTCCGAAGTGGAATACTGGTTTTCTAGCCACTTGACACGTTCTACAAAGAGGGGCTTTGGAAGTTAAGAAATAGGTTGCAGAAGCGTGTTACTTCGCAGAGCTACTACGTGGAAAAGGACTACTCGCTTTTTCACGAAGCTTTGCAGCCCTTGTAAACAATGCAGACGACAGTGTGTAAATGTTGCCAACTAACAGACTAAAAAGTTTATAGAAAACCTCGAGCTAACAAGTTAAGAAACAAAACGAAGAGCGGGAGATTGAAAATGAAATGGCATGGACTTCTGATAGATTACCAAGATGCATTTTCTTTCTCCTGAATCTTTGAAGTAGCATATAAATATAGACACAGAACACTAGGAAGCATGGCTACCCGCTTGTCTTAAAAGGTTTTTGGAAGTGCATGTCAAGACATACTAATTTGCTTACTTAAATGTTGTGACACTTAATATATTCATATTATATAAATACTATAGTATCTGGTATTATAGATTATTTACTGTAGTTAAAAAGCATACGCGCGTAAACAACTGTTGTTTTACTTGATGTATTTGTGTCCTCGTGTATCAAAATATTGTGTATTCGCGACTGAGTTTGTGTGTCGGTCTTTTGTCCTCCCCTGGAATCGGTATTTTACCCCCTTGAAAAAGTCTGCGGATGCCCATGCCTGGAAGCCGGGCTGAACAATCTCTTAAATTTTCCCTGTAACTGCAAATCATGGCTAATCGTGGTTGACCATAAATCCTCGTCCTTTGATATCAGGGAGTTCGCATTAATGGTTCAAAATATTCAATCTATCACTACTAAATTTTATTTAGCTTGCCTATAGCGTCAAGGGATAACATGGAAAATTAGAATCAGAGCTATTGGATCTTACTATGTTCTCTAGTCTCTGTTGTCTTACTATGTTTATTAGCTTGACTAGCAGATCTACTAAACCATATGCTCTTTACTCCTGTAGATTTCAAGACTGTTTCGGATCACTACGTAACTCTCAAGTAGAGGCAAGAGAACACGTGGATCAAATAATTGTTCATTTAAAAAAAAAAAAAAAAAAAAAAAAGCGAAAGAGTTTATTTATTGAATATATTACAATTTTAGTATCGCTTGAAGATTTTTTAAGATATTTTGTTACTCCTGAGAACGGACAATCATTCTTGCGACTCTTAAATGTTCATTTAACCCTTAACGTACCAAGCCTAACTCGTCAACGTTGTTTACCAAGCTGGGGTCTTCTGGCGACCCCAAGTATTATTTTAATTTCTCAACATAGTACTGCGACTCAAATTATTATTATTATTATTATTAGATATCTAAAAGCTTACCTAAGTTAAATGAGCATTGTTGACATCAAATATTATGCTTACTTTAACAATATTCAGTTTTTCGTACAATTTTATACTTTTGTTTCGTAAATCTGAAATACAAGTTTAACAGTGGAGCTTTTACATTTTCAAGTATGTTTTTATTTTTTGTATTTTTTTTTTTAACGAACGCATCGTTGATCTAATTATGTATATTCCAAACGGATGCAGGACACACATAAAAATCGAGAATAAATTGATTCTTATAGTTGCAGCAGTATCACCAAATATCACTCTCGGGGGTCCCTAGAGGGTATATTAAGGGTTAAACCCGATCGTTTCTTTTAATCGATATGCGAATTATAACCAGGGGTAAAAGTGTGGGGGAACGCGGGAGAACAACATCCCCGACCTCGGAAAAATATGTACGGCGTCCCCCAGTTCCTAAAAAATTAAAATGGGCAAGGATAGGCGGGGGGACGGCGTGACGTCATGCCGCTTGCTACCGTCCCCCTACCTTTTCAGATCCACTTTTACCCCTGATTATAACATACAGAATTAACATCAGACGTTACGCTACTTCGAATCGGTGAAATAGCTTGTATCTTCTTTCTTACTTATCTTTAAAATAATAGGCCTACAACTTTTTATATCCAATTATCCGAAATGTAATACATTTAATATATTAAATTGAAATTTAGTACAAGGGCTCAGTTTTTCTTTTGGGTAACATATTGGATATTTGCAGCCCAGTTCTCTGAAACTGACTAAACAGTCTGACTACGATTAAAAAAAAAAAAAAAAAAAAAAAAAAAAAACCCGAAATATAATCAGAAGTGAGCAACACTGACAATGAGCCAAATGACCATTATTCTTCCATAAGAAAATAGCCCCCAAGAAATTCCACTTGTTCAACCTAGGTAGCAATTATTGTATTTTTAAATCACACTAAGAACATTTTAGTTTCAATTAAAAGCACATCTCTATATGTGTATTGATACCTTACACAAGAATATTAAATTTAACTAGAAAACAACCACAACCACTGACAAATACGCAGAGCGCGATAATGATCATGCAGGCAGGAAGGTTACCAAGTGAAGGATTACATGCACGTGCAGAAGCAGAAATATTGCGGGAAACAGAGGAAGCATTTTCTCCTGCACCAATCACTGAATACTCGTGCGCGGAGTGATACAAATTGAGTTACGCGGTTTGTTTTTGAAGGGTGCAAAGGTACGTGAAAAAGCGAGTAGTATGTGTGAATTTCATACTTCTACCTCAACCCTTTTATAATAAGGATAATCCAACTGACCCTCGTATACACTATAAAACTTTATTATTTCATCTGAAAATAAGTTGTAACAGATAAATATTTAGACAGCATATCGATATTACATAAAAAGGAAAATATGCAAAAATCCGAAGTTTACTCATCATTATAGGGGAGCCAGCAAGAGAAAGTCTCTTAAAGCTCGCAGTGACGTTGCCACTACTCACGTGTCAAGTTTTTTCGTTTCACCTATAGTGGCAATTTAATGGTGTAAGACAGAGTGACCGTGGTTGGTAACACTAGTACCAAAGTAGGGGCTGCATTGTCTCTCCGCATGTGGTAAGAAACGTCAGAGACCATCTCTTGCTAGCCCTGTTATAGCATACATATGAATCGTACAAGGATATACAAGGAAAGCATGTCAGTTTGTGTGTCATGCTATCTTGAAATGTTATACAACTTTGCTTGAAAGACTTGTAAGGGTTGAGAAAGACACTGTGTGCAATGAAAATTTCTTTTCACCAACGGTAAACGACTCACTGCGTCACGCTAATTCCTAATAGTAGCCAATCTTGCTAACAGATGTCGCTATGTCTATGCTAATAGATGTCGCGAGATTATTGTATATAACGAAATCCTTGAAAAATTGCGTAAGGAATACGGTATGGACTTCGGAATGGTTGCTGGGCAAACTTAAAAAATAATAAATTTGTTGAACGTAAATAATTATAGCGTTGGCTTGATAGCAACAACTAATTTATATAAATATTGATCATAAACTTCGAGCACAAATTTATCTGACTTACCTAAAAAGACAGATCTAAACCATTAGGTGGCCTTAAAATTGAATCAGTTATTGCTTAAAAAAAGTAGCTGACATTTCAAAATAATAGAACATACATATTCCCTCTTACAAATAACTTATTATACTCACCGAACTTTGTTAACAATAGATTCTCGAAGTGCTTGCTCGATTGTATACTGAAGCCACGAAAGCAAATTCCGAACAAGTTTCAAACACATTTCAAGTGCTGGATCATATTGAAGATATACTTGTATCAAATCTAATACCCTGAGAAAAGATGTAATATAAACAATCATTCAATATTAACGTATAAATAGAGTATGAAAAGAAAAACCTCATTTCGACAAATACGATTTCATATATTAAACCACAAGGAACGTGGTTCTCATAAAATGTGCAGTCACCTACAAAATTATACACTCGTCCCATGCATGTTACACCTTCAGTAACTTTACTAATTTAGCTGCTAGTTTTCTGAACTAGGGACAAATACATTCTCTATGTAAGAAATTCTCTACATAAAACCACATCCAACTTCATCAATACCTTCACAACTTCAAAAATTATCGAACTGTTTCGACAGGACCTTTTGTAATATTTTCCACTGTCAAGCTTTGCTTTTAACAGATTTAAATCTGATTTAAACTACTAACTGGGCAAAACAATACACTTATTATATATATATATATTAACATGTAACAGTACCACCATCTCCTTTTCTTTTCCTCTGTAACTTAGAAATTCCTACTGTAGATTTACGTAACATATCAGACGAACAATGACATTAATTAATTGTGTACGTGATATAAATATTTAGCAGGAATTTCTAATCAACCGAAGAAGATTATAGACCTTGTCGAAGTAATTTGATAATTTTTAAAATTAAGACATACTTAAAGGTAAATCATGTCAATTTATTTTATTAAGAATAATTATCTTCATAGACAATGAAAAGAGAAATATACGGAGCAGCTATGTACTTTCGCTGTTACCTGTATGTGTCACACACTAATATACACCACAAACAACCCGTCAGACGACTTAGTGGACATTTACCATAAGTACAACAGACCTCCGTCACTGCAATTTGTGACCATGTACCTCCTAATTTATATAACTTTCTTTAACTGCATAAAATTATATTGCCTCAGAGGAACAAGCCCCTAAGTATTAACACTGAAGGCAGGTGCAGTAACAGAGAGATGCTCTTTTCACCTCTAAATAACTTTGCACTCGGCCATATTATTGGAACTCAAGCTTGCACAGTCCATTTCAACAGAATTGGAACACAATTCTTGAGGTCCAACCTTGAGAGTTTCCAATCCATCAGTGTACTTCCTGCTTAAAATAAAAGTTACTGGAGATAGTACGTAGTCGAATGATTAGTACGTTTATACAGTAATTGTCTCTTGCTTTTCTTCCAAGGGGAACCTATTACTTATTAACTTGTGGAGTAAGGATGCAGGAATGGGAGCTGGAGACTCAGTCTTCTAAATTTCGAGGCTGATTAATATTTACTGGAATATTTTAGAACTCCTAGTTTTCAGCGATCTTCCTCACATCTTTTCAAGTTGGCTACTTGTTAACAGAATAGAATTATGAACCGGATTAAGAGATTTTTATATTAATTATGTACTTTATTTCTGGTACACAGATCAAACAACAACATTCCTGTTATACTCTGTATTCCTGTTATTACATACTGCTAGTCATTTGTACATAAAACTCCTACGCTATTTTTTTATTTCACGAAAATAAGACGATAACTTCATTACGGATTTTGAAGTTACACATCTGTTTATCTATCTATTAAAATGCTACAGTACCAATTAAGAGCGACCGAGCTCTAGCCTATAACCTTGGCTTTCAAACCTTTGATTTACGGTTATTTGTGATTTCACGTTTATAACAAAGACAAATATTTTTAAAAGAGTGTACTTTAAATAAATTACTTAAAGAAATATTTTTCACAAAGTTTATCCTTTTAAATTATTGTTCAAAGGCCTTTGCCTTTAATAAGCCTTCTCCGAAATAAATGAAAATGAATTGTGCTGCTATCTTTGGAGCTCTTTTAAACTACGTTTATATATGTGTGTGTCCAATCCTTTCGACAATGAGATCTCGGAAACTACAGGCTCTAGAAAGATGACGTTTTCACTGATCGATTGCAAATTTCATGTAGATTGTCCAGTTTTAATTGAATATTTAAAAAACATGGGCACTATTTCTTTATTACATTTTTACGGGTACATTGGAAGTGTTGAAATTTTTAAAAAAACTAATGCATCACATCCTAAGCATTATACATTCCAACACCACACTGTTGTATATAGGGGTTGTATATGTCTCAGACGTTTATTTCATGGCCAAATACTAATGGAAAAGGAAGGATAACCATTTCTCCAGTCTAAGATGAACTTTTTTTTTTTTTTTTTGAGTGTTTTGCCCAATGAACACCATATATAACTGACATTATAATTAACTGTGTATGTAATGTATTTGTTTATTACATACTGCATGCAAGAAGAACGAAAACACTGGTCATACATGAATTAGAAACTCCAACCGGAATTAGGCTCAAATCTTGCAAACGGTGCGAAATATTGAGAAAAAATAATCGAAAAAAAGTCTCCCCTTTATGATACCCCTTGGCTTTCTTTTAATCAATACGTCTTTCACTTGTGTCTGTAAAGGGGCATGTACAGATTGTAAGGAATGATAAGGAGATTTCTGCTCATATGCGAATGATGAGCTGTGTAGAGAGCGCAGGTTCAGCTAGTTTATTATTAACTTTCCACATATAGTGGCAATGAGACTGCAATGTGAACGATAGAGGAGGATATTCGGAAGAAATTTGGCCAGGGTCAATATGTTTTACAATGGTATACAATTACTTACAAAAATATTTTGGTTTAGCCATAGACATAGTATTTTATATACATGTTTATATACATACCGTAGTTTTCTTCTCTTGATTTTAAGTATTTAACAATGCATATCTTTGGATAATTCAAACTTATTTCAAGTCTCCTTGGACTTATCAATTTCATGGAAACGCCTGAAGTCAGTACGACTTCAAAACTCATGACAAAATCACATCGGAAAAGAGTAACTGTTGTAGGGAGAACAACCTGACAATGAATCGACATGAACGTGTCATCCGGACATCCGAATCAAACCTAGTCCATTCAATAAACATAACAAAAATATGTTCATGCACAAAACATTAGGTGCCATGGACAACGGAGTAAGTCCCTGGGGCCCATTGACCCTGTTAGTATAAAGAAAATCGTAGACTCGCACTAAAATAGCTATTGCATCAACACTGTTCATTGGAAAGTCATGGTTTGTATTTCATTCTGCTCAGCATAAAACAAGCTTTCCAGAGTTCTATGTTTTGGTGCCCATAACGTACTTGAACAGGGGAAATTGGAAGAATGTTGGGAAAATTCTCTCCAAAAATCCTTCCCATCAACTTTGGCTCCCTCTGGAGTGGCCCCGGATAAAAGCATACACTTGAAATTCATCTTGAAAAATACTATAGGGGATAAGAAATGTGTGTTACCACAGTCAAATGCCACGGATTAACAGCTGATCTGGTATGCATGCACGTCTGTTATTAATTGTGGTGTCATTCACCTAATATACACTTTTCACTTGCTCATTAGAGTTTGCAGTGTTGCCTGAGCAAGTTTCATTTGGACACGTCTTGTAATGAGAAAATAAAGTAACATACCTCAGGGTATTTGGATTTTATTAAAAGACATTTACATGTCTTGAAAATCTCCAGTTCTAATAAAGTGGAATTCGTATGTAGATCTTTCTATTTGCGAAACAGACTTACGAAGTTTGTATATTTTCATGAATACTTCTATTAATATATTTTTGCAATGCATTGAGAGATCCAATAGTTTTACCGGTTTTTAAGTGAAGTCAAGTTCATTATTTTTTGGCTAAAGAAATTAACAGATGGAATATGTAAATATTTGCTCAGTTTGTACGACTTCGAAATTACTGTTGGCCTTGACGAAGATTTCAGTGATTTTTAAGACATCGAAATCATTGTCTCAAGGTTTCTTATTTTATTTTCTTATATTTTAGAAAAAAAAAAAATATATGTTTCCACGGAACAGGAAGGATCTTGTAAGAATTTTAACTACAAGAAAGCGATGTAACTTAGTCTCAATTAACAAAAATTTCTAAGGGGTGCATTTGGAACAATGTGAATGAATTAAACTTTTTACCTGAACAATTGCATAAATTCGCATGAATCTATCATTCAAAGTGCGAGCAAACCATTTGATTCAGTCTTGACGTGAACAGTATAGGGGCAACCAGGTGAGTGATTTAAATATGTACAACAAAATATTTAAGATAGAAAATAAAAAAAAGAGACATAATCTTCGAAAAACTTAGTACAGTACAGCGTCGATTATCCGAACGTCGGTCAACCGAACGACCGCTTAACCGAATTGTGTACTCGCTCGCACCTGTTACTCTCCCACCCTACCGTCCATCATCCCCCTCACTCCCAAACCAAGTTTCCCACAGTAGTCGCCGCACTGAGCCACTGCTGGCGGAACATTGCTTCTAATGGGGCCTTCATAAGGCGCTGCTGACCGGCCAAGCCGCCAGTCGCTGTGTTTCAACAATCAGTACACTTCTTTTTATGAATAAATTTACTGTACAGTACTTCTTTTTGGCAAATAAACATGTACAGTTCGATTATCCGAACAAACCAGTTTTCCGAACACCCATGTCCCCCAATTACTTCGGATAATCGACGCTCTACTGTAACATACAAAGAACAATTAAAATACATAAAAAAGTTTTAAGTAAACACCATAAAAAACAACAGAGTCCTGCATCATATTACAATGTGATTAACTCTATGAATCCTAAAGAGGAGAAAGGAAATTCCTCGAACATATGAGGTAATATTTCTTTTAAAAATAATAAGAAAATGTTATAAGCCAGTTGTTCGTTTTCAGTTATTTGGTAGTTACTGACTTGAACAATTTGCCATACTTATATATATATATAAAAAAAAGCTCATAAGTATCTTTAAAAAATAGTGGGCTTCAGGACTCCACCCCTCCCCGTTTTCTTAGGACTACCTAAACCTATCTCATTTGAAGAGCATAGCAAATTCAATTTAAGTAACAGATTCTTACCTAGCCAGAATAGTAAAGATAATTTTATCTAAAATGCAGCCAAATGAAAATATGTATCTTGCAACACTGGCCAACGACTTTGAGTTTTGTACTATTGACGGAAGCTGTCTGTTTTTGTGTCATAGTAGTTTATAGATTAGTGTAACTTCTTGTATAGAAAACGAAATAAATCTTATGTGTTTTATGTAAAAGGATACATGTACGCTCATGGGTTAACAAAATTTAAAGTAACTGTATTACCTTTAGTAATATAAAAACATTACTGAGTGGATTCGAGGAGCCCCTCCTCTCCCCGAAGCTAGGGATGACCTGTTACTAAAGTATGTTGGGATTCTTACGGTGAATCTCTTTTCAGAGAAAAATTCGTACCTCACTGACACTATTTATTACAAATAAAACAGCAATTCCTACAATTTAAAGTTTGTAGGAAGTGCTGTTCTATTTCAACGACTACATAAAAAAGCCAAGAGCTCCTTCGTGGCTAAGCGATTAACGTACGCACCTTTGGCGTGGGAGACTGGGATTCGAATCCCGGCCGGAGCTCATGTGGTTCGGATTTCACGTTAATCAATAGGTTCACGTCTCATATAGCCTCGCTGCTGAAAGGAGCGTTAAACTCAAAACTCAAAAAAGAACCAAGTTTTTAGTACTTTGCAAATATTTATCACAAACAAGGAATCTCACCAATAGATAAAATCACATGCTTACACACATTACACTTCAATACAGATCTATCTACCTACACAATTGACGTCAACGAACTGACAACAACTATAAAAACGACGCGAAACACGTGCTTGAACAAATCATTTAATGAACCTTTCCACAATTGGAAAACCACCATAACTTGTTCATTTGCGTGTATTATGTAACAAGTAACATTCCGACTTACGTAAATAATGCGTTCCACAACCTTTACATAAACTTGAATTTGTCTTACGTTGAGTTTGTAGATTGCTTAATTGTAACTTCGTAAGAAATTATTATTATTATTATTATTATTATTATTATTATTATTATTATTATTATTATTATTGTTGTTGTTGTTATTATTATTATATGTAAGCACATTATTTACACAATGTTATATTATTTTATAAATGAAACTCATGCAACAGCATCCCGGAATAAATCGACAAACTTTGCATTGCTGATTTACTTGGGGCGCTCTGTTAGAACGAGAAAGTGTTATCATGCCCGTTTACCACTTTGCAACAATCTATATATATAAAAGAGAACGTACAAAATCCTTTGTCCGCTCATCACGCTAATACGGCTGAACCAATTTCTTTCATTTTTGGGGGGTTATTAGGATTTGGACCCTAGATGGTTTTTATCATATCACTTTAATTTTTAATTACCAGTGTCTTGAGATAATTGACCATTCAAGTGTCCATAACGTACAAATCCTTTGTTATTAGTTCATCATAGGTAAAAATAAACGTATTTATATGCAACCCGCATGACCGTGTCACTCGGCGGGTTAACATAAATGACAGGCGATATACAGCGGAAAATAGCTTGAATCTTCTGTTTAAAATTTTTTAATTGATTTGCTTATTTTTACAGACACTTTTACAATATGCCAGCACCGGGATGACCGCAGCGAAGCGGGGCGGGTTAACATAAATGACAGGCGATATAATGTTAAGATTTACTGCAATCTTCTATGGTTTTTATCATATCACTTGAAAGCGAAAAAGTAAAAATTATCTAAGTAACAAAGTTTATTGCGTTCCGGGGTGACCGCAGCGAAGCGGGGTGAACGCTGCTAGTGTATAATAAGTGAAACAGTGTGTGAACAAACTATTCCATGACAAATTCCACTAATTACCTTAAACTGAACCCATCTTGTTATTCGTCGCTTTAGACCAAAGTAGATGATGAACTTTTTTCTTGGTATAAGTTGCTGAACAGGTATGTGGGGTTTGTATTTTGAGAGCACCCTGTATATTACGTATGTCGTTGTCAAAGACACAAGTATGTTCATACGTGCTAGTAGTTACAATTTTCGTTATTTATTATGTAACTGTGAATTAACGTCGCTTATTACGTATGTCAGAGGGTTAGTGTACTCGTAACAATATTATAGAGAATTTATTTATATACCTTATATTGAACTCCATACGCGCTACCTCAATTCTAGGCTGTTTCCATTTCTTCTTTTGAGATCGATTGGATTCCTTATACATTCGAAATGCTTCTGATAAAGCCTTATTCGTTCTTTCAATTTCTTCTTTATCCATTACATTCAAGTCTATTGATTCCTGAAAAATTACATGCAAATTGTTCATGTTTTCGTTTCAGTTATAATGACTCTCTTAAGATACTTTTGTCGCTCACAATTATGCTAATAACAATACAGCGAAAAATACTATTATTATGCTAATGTAAGCCTCCTGATTCCCTCATCTGTAGAAAAGAAGAAGCATAATGATTTAATATTTGTGTATTGTGAATGCCCGCACTAAAGCGTAAACAAGTTAAGGTTTATTATTGCAGATACCAGCGTATATAGTTATGAAATATTTAGTTAATACCCATCCACTTTACTCCAACTAAATCCCTTTTTTCTTACGTACGTTTTGACAATGTTGATGCCAGCAGGAATTTGACGCTCAATTTGATTCCTTGAAAAAATTCGTAACAGGATACAGAATAACGTCAGTGCCTTTTGCATCTATTTTAAGGCTATTAAAGAATACAAAAAAGAAACCATTGAGATCGTTCAGTGATTCCTCCTCCACCTTGTAACAAAGATTGACTCCAATATGAAATACAATTTTTCATTATGCAAATCAGTCGTGGTTCAGCCGCCTTCGTCACCTGTCTCTACGAGGGATCCTGATTCACAAAATAAGGAATGATAGTTTGTTTGTTATTGGATTTTGATGTTCTTTCTCAGCAAATCAATAAAGATAAATTCAATTCTCTAAGACACGTGGAATAGAAATACGATCCGAAATACAAGGTGAATGGAACAAAGTATTGAACGTTTTTCTGTGAATGTGATATATTATTTAGGAACATTAGATAATGGTAATATCACAACTTCATAAAACGAGAATTAATACAATAGATGTGTGTTTATTAAATGTTTAATTTGAAATTTTAGGTGTATGTCGGTCACTTCGTTAACCTTTTAGGTGGACAGTTTATCTATCCAATACACTGTTTATTCAGATCAACGTAAAACTAGAAATAAACATGAGTCTTTTAGTAATAATATTAAAATAAATGAATTACAACGTAATTAACTGATTTAAGTGTCTCATTCATCCTCAAATTTAGCATCTCAATAAATATTGTTTTCTTTTAAATGTGCATATACCGGGCATTGAAAAAGTAAAGTAATATTTTAAAAACTCGATACATTTTCGTTAAATCTCAGGTTTTCCAGACCCCAAAGTGAACTTCAGATTACTTACAGATTTTCAAGTTTTCTCAGGTGAGCAGCCACAGCAACATAATGAACACTTCCATATTTCGCAATATTACAAGTTTCCAAATCGTTGTATTGACTGTTGTACTCCGACAATACCTACTTCGCTATTACGGTCATGAAGGAGTTCCGATCTTATCACACTAGAGAGAACTTTGTCGGAAATCATTAAGGGACAATTACGCGTGTCTACATGAAAACGAAGAATTGTAAAATGATCAGGAAAGTACTTTCACGCCAGCGTAGCGTCCAGTCGTCAACCGATGAATTGTACTCACTAATTGTTTTATATATTAGATAGATTTAATTTTGTTTAATTTGATTTTAGCGTCCGTTTTAGCAGCGAGGCTATATGAGACGTGGATTTACAGCTTAACGTCGGATCCGAACCACATAAGCTCCCGCCGGGAATTGAATCCGGGTCTCCTTCGCCAATGGCGAGTACGCTAACCGCTTAGCCACTAAGGAGCTCGACATCAGATAGGTGTCAGGTAAATGATTTTCTATAAATGTAATTGCCACTAGTTGTATCTTTTCTACAATTTTCCTCAGACGAGGATTAAAGGGTTATATAACATATTAATTCCAAATAACATATTAACGCGCATTATTTTAGTGGAAAATTTTGCGCTTACACATTACTGTATCAATAAATATAACATTCGTATGCTCACATTCCTTCTCCTCCCATAGGTAAATGACTACACAACTCAAGGATTCAATATTTACATTTTTAGACAATCAATTCAGGAAAAATAAACATACCGTACTTCTACATGCAAAGATGACGTTCTGTTCATGTTTGGAAAATATAGATCGGATACTGCTAATACTCCCCATTATCTTGCAACAACAAAAACATATTGTTTTGTTCTGAAGCTGTCGCTTCTTGTCAGAATAAAGAAGAGATTTTGTAATAACAGTTTGATTTTCGTCGAGAGAAGTCATTTTATTTTCTAGTGAAAATCTATTCGTGTTCTTTCTGCAGTAAGTGTTTTTAACGTTTTAGATTTTCACATTCCATGGATGTGTAAAAATTCTACGAATTTATTTCGTCACATATGAGGCGGAGTGGTTTTCAAAGGACTAACCTAGGCCGTTGTCGTCATTTCTAAAGAGAATCTACCATCTGTACTTTGGTTGCAAGTTCGATGACCACGATTGTTCTAGTATCTAAGAAATGTTATATGTCTTGTTCACGCGCTTTTACAAGCTGTTTGAAGAGTACCCAAAATCAATGACGTTCGAAGTACCTACGGTATGGCGCGAACCCACCGATGAGTTTCCTTTGGTGGGTGTAGATATTGGACAAACATCGACTGCGGATCCAGATCCGGATTACATCTCAATGACTGACATCAACTTACCATATTTCATCAGAGATTTGGACTTCACAAAGCTCAAGGCCTTATTGCTTGCCTCATTACTAAACAGTGAAATGTCCTCGAAAAAGATGTAAACATAACGTATTACAGGAAGGATGGAGATCTTGTGTACCGTAATGATACACCATTTTTAATGCAAAAATTCAGAGTGAATTATTTTTCGGAACAATGGAGAATTTTTAAAGGCGGTGTTACTGAGAATGGTAATGAAAAGCCTGCTATATCAATTATTCATGCGATACACATGAAAAAGACATATGAAAACATACAGGCCCCACTGAAGAAACGACACTATTAAAAGTTTAAGTACATGTGCGTAGGCCTTAAATTAATTGCGATGCTCATTGGATTACAAGGAGGTTGCCCAAGCATTGTTGTTTCTTGTGCCAGTAAGATAGCCGTACTAAAAATCAGCATATTATTGCAAAAGGGTCCGCTGGAACACACACATTCCCTGGAGAGATGAATGTAGCTCATCCTCCTTTTGTAGGTAAGACGTAAATCATCTTACTATCTCTGCACATAAAACTAGGTCTGATGAAAGTATTCGTCAAAGTACTAAAAAGATTGATTGATTGATTTTGAGTTTTACGTCCCGTTCAGCAGCGAGGCTATATGAGACGTGGACCTACTGATTAACGTGGAATCCGAACCACATGAGCTCCCGCCGGGAAGTACTAAAAAGAGTTGGAGAAGCATTTATTTTTCTCAGAGAAATATTCCTTACGCACAGCGAGGTGAAAGTATTTCAACATTGAGTGAAGTGGAAAATGTGTAGCAGTTAAAAAGTGTTTGTCTGCAGCAGTTGGGGCAGTTTCTGTTTTACAAGAGGACAATACAGGATACCAAACTAGTGTTTCTCAGCATCCAACATTCCAAAGGACTTGGAATACAGAGAAAAATGAACCCATAAACGAAAGAATATTGGGTAAAAAAGTAAGTTTAGTTTTATATAAACACATACATACATATTAAAATGTACCATACAGGATCTATTAGTATAATATGCGGCAAAACCAACAGTACTCAGATTCGTGTACAGATGGCGCTCAGGTGCAATGTTGTATGAACTGTGAGCGCCACATGTGTGCTTAATTGTGTGTGGAGTAGCGTAATGTGCAGCTGGCGCGAAGATAATGTTACTCACAACAGAGGAAAAGGTGTTTCTTGTCAAACACTACTTTCGCTTATATGGTGTGCGGCAGCATCTCACTGCAGGAGATGAGCGCGACGTCTACTGTATTGCTCTGGAGCTATGGCACATGAAGATGAAGATTTCATCAGCAGCAATATGGTTCAGTGATGAAAGTCATGTGTACCTTGATCGCTACATCAATCGACAATTGATTATTGACCCATTCTTTCACGATTTGCGCGGTATTTGCCGCACCAAAAATCTCTTGTTACAACAATAATGTATGCAGCAAGACGAAGTTACTACCCACACTGCAAGTGAGTCATTTGCTCTTCTGCCCACGAGTTAGGACATTGCTTGATTTTCCGTGAAACGGATTTTCCATATCTTTCCCACTCCCCTGACCTCACGGCTCCAGATGTCTACATTTGGGATATTCTGAAGGAATCAATTTTCTGAACAGACAACCCCCTTCAGTATAACGGAGTTAAGAGAGAAGATTTGGTCATTTGTTTTGTCGTTCCAGCAACCTGTGTTCACTAACATGTTCATCGATTTAGACGGCCGCTATGAAGAATGTGTGCGACCCAGTGCCGGACTGGCCACGTTGGTTACTTGGCGATCCCCAAGGGCCCGAGGCTCGAGGGTCCCCGCAGAGATCAGGACCTGTAGCCCTTGGTCGAATTTTCGCGATCGCAAATGTTTTCTTGAGTCTTCTACCAAAAAGGTTGCGGAAGTGTAAGTTCGTCTGCGTCCGAAACAGTCAAAGTAGCCGATATAACTTCATGATTACGTTTGATTGTCTTGATATTATTTACGTTCTTCTGTGATCTGTTTTGTACTATATATTTATTCAATACAGAAAATATGATTTTGTCACTTATCATGTTTTGCAACTGACGTGTTATACACAGTGGCGTAACTGAAGGTTTAGGTCCCCCGCAGACATCGTGAAGTGGGGCATCATCTCTGCATCCCACTGCACGATTTGGAGCCCCTGGTGGCTTTGGGTCCCCCGAAATGTGGGGTCTGCGGGACCCTTATTTACGCCTGGGTGGGCCATTTTAATCAATCCACGGAAATATCTGAAAAATGATAAAACTTAGAAGAAATGTTTGAAGTACACGTTATATATTGCTAAGGGGGAAAACCAATTCCGCCAAAAGTACCCCTCTCCGCCCCCCGTAAATGGGGGTAACGGGGGGTAACTCTGAAATGTAAATGGGAACATGGGTCGAGTAATATCTCGTTCGAAAGGTCTTGGAAAACTAAGTAACGCTGTACCAAAAGATGTTTCATATGGAGCACCAGTTTCAAAATGGCCGTCATGATATAGTTCGGAAACTCCAGCACCCGTAGTATGAAAACCATGGAAGGTAAATGAATGGAACAAAATTGAAATACGTAAATATCATAGGGCATATCGAATGGTGTGATCCCTGTGATCCCAGTGGCCTCCCTGAAGGGATCTTGGGGGGCTAATTTCAAAATTTCAAATAGTAACATGAGTCGAGTGGTACCTCCTTCGATAAATCTTGCAAAATCAAACATCTTGCAGGAGAAAACGATTGAGGTGAAATGGCAGTGTTCTCAAAAGGCCGCCGAAACATAGTATCCGTGTCAGAGAAAAAGTTTAGTACCCGTAGTATGAAAGCGATTGGAGATAAATCAACAGAAGAAAAATTGGAGTAGGTAACTGACGTAAGGCACATCGAGAGGTGTTGTCGGGGTGACTCCAAGGACCAACTGAAAGGTATCCGGGGCCAACTTGAAAATTTCAAATAGCAACTTAAAGCGAGTAGCATCACGTTACATAGACAAATGAATATCAAACAGCTTCTGTAAGAATATTTTCGACATGAGACACCGTTTTCAAAATGATCGCCAAGACATGGTGACTGTGTCTAAGAAAACGTCTAGTGCCCATAGTATGAATACGGTTAGAGATAAATGAAAATAACGAAAATTAAATAGGAAAACCATGGAGGCGTTCCAAGGCTCGAGAATGATACAACAGAGATAAAAATGTTAGACTAAAATTGCCATAATGTATAGACAGAAATCCAAGTCCTGCAAAACAATCTCTCCCTACGCTCTGTATGGGAGTGGGGTGGAAACTAACTGTGAAAGTTCAAATGAGAACTCTACTTTAATTCGCAAATTAAGGCTACGTTACAAATAGGTATGGTGTGGTTGAAACATTTGTTTGTAAGGATGACGCTGTAGTGACTAAAAAAGGTGAAATTGTATTTGATGGTAAAGCATATCTCTATGGCTGAGTATGATTTGATGCGAAAACAGAAGGAACGTTATACGAAAGAAGTTGTCGAATAATGCAGTTGCTGGAACTTACAAACGTGTGAATTTGCTAATCTCCGTCGCCACAAAAACTTCTATGCAATGCGTGCTGGTTATTCGGAAAGCATTTCGGGGATATACGTACACACTGTTTCGTCCCTCAAGCTCACAATATGACATGAGTGCTAATAGTTAATCAAAATGTAAATGTGGCCATCTGCATTAACTCAGTGCACCAATTCTCTATCCATGAAGTCTGCCTTCCAAACAGCATTGGGTAGGTCAAGCGTACGCCTGAACCGTTGTCCGGTCGGACATTGAAATTTTGAAGTTAGCCCACAAGACCCCTTCAGGGAGGCCGCTGGGATCACACCATTCGATATGCCTTATGATATTTACGTATTTCAATTTTGTTCCATTCATTTACCTTCCATGGTTTTCATAGTACGGGTACTGGAGTTTCCGAACTATATCATGGCGGCTATTTTGAAACTGGTGCTCCATATGTAACATCTTTTGGAACAGCGTTACTTAGTTTTCCAAGACTTTTCGAACGAGGTATTACTCGACCCATGTTCCCATTTGACATTTCAGAGTTACCCCCCGTTATCCCCATTTACAGGGGGCGGAGAGGGGTACTTTCGGCGGAATTGGTTTTCCCCCTTAGCAATATATAACGTGTACTTCAAACATTTCTTCTATGTTTTATCATTTTTTAGATATTTCCGTGGATTGATTAAAATGGCCCACCCTGTGTATATATATATATATATATATATATATATATATATATACAGAGTGTCCATAAAGTCCGTTGCCACCCTGCGTATCTTCGAATCGACTGCGAATATGAGAAAACGCAAAAACACGTCCATCATTATTTTAAGGGGCTTGAATTTTGAGCTATAAAAGGTCAACCCCAAACACCCCCATACAGTTGTACTGGGGTCAATTTTAAAATTTCAAATGGCAAAGGGAGTCGAGTAATATGTCATTTGAAAGGACTTGACAAAATAAATATTTCGCTGAAAGTTTCAAGTACCTATGTTGATTTCATCCAAAATGGCGGGGGGTTCACATTTCGTGTTTATAAAGTCCGTTACCACCCCGACAATATGATAAAATGCAAAAACACGACTCCTCGTGCCCATACAAAAACACGACTACTCGTACTCCTATCTGGAGGTGTCTGGGGTGGAAATTTTATAACTCAAAGTTCAAGCCCCTGAAAATAATGATGGAGTGGTTTTGCGCCTTATCATATTCTTAGTAGTTTCGAAGATACATGGGGTGGTAACAGACCTTATGGACACAAAATGTGAAAACCCACCATTTTGGATGGGGTCAACATAGGGACTTGAAACTATCAGAAAAATATTTCTCTTGTCAAGACCTTTCCAACGATATATTACTCGACCCCTTTTGCCATTTAAAATTTTCAAGTTGACCCTACGTACCCCTATATGGGGGGAGGTGTGAAAGAGTGGACCTTTTATAGTTCAAAATTCAAGTCCCTTGAAAAAATAATGGCCATGTTTCTGCGTTTTCTCATATTCGCAGTCGTTTCCCAGATACACGGGGTGGCAAGTGGCAAAGGACTTTATGGACACGAAATGTGAACCCCGTCATTTTCGATGGGTCATCATAGGGACTTGAAACTTGCGGCAAAATATTTCTCTTGTCGAGATCTTTCCAACAATATATTACTGGACCCCCTTTGCCATTTAAAATTTTCGAGTTGATCCCACGTATCCCCTACATCGGGGGTCTGGAGTGAACATTTTAAAGCTCAAAACTCACGCCCCTTAAAATAATGATGGCCGTGTTTTTGCGTTTTCTCATATTCGCAGTCATTTCGACAATACACGGGAGGTGACAACGGACTTTATGGACACCCTGTATATCTATCTATCTATCTATCTATCTATCTATCTATCTATCTATATATATATATATATATATATATATATATATATATATATATATATATGGGGGCTCTTTAAGACCCCTTCCCCCCCCCCCCCCCGGTGCCAATCCGGCAGTCCGGCACTTGAACTCAACTTGGCCAGTCCGGCACTGTTGCGACCTAATGGTCAACATTTTGAACACAGTAACATTTACTTGACATCCATTTGACTACATTTCTTATGTTTCAATATGTTGTACAACAAATAAATAAATAGATGTCAACGATGTGACTTCATACTGTTTGTTTTGCCGCATACTGTAATTATAAACAGAAACAAAACTTCAATTTGGTGTTTACCGAATGATTATTCATCCACTTGTGACTAAAGAAATATTTCTCTGATTCTGCTCTTCTGGTAAACTACTAGTAGAGAAATCTCCCAGCACGCGGAAGATCGGGATTCGAGTCTCCGCCCCTCCAGCGCCTAGATTTCTCTGTTATTCAATTATTGTCCTACTCTGCTGATGATTAGTGAAAATTAAATATTGAAGTCATTGTAAAAACAAACTTACCTGAACCAAATGTTTAGTTAGTTCCGCTTCTAGCTGACAAGATATAGCGTCTCTTTTGTGCACAATGTATCTGTTTTTGTACATTTTTATAAGTAACTCCAAACCTTCAGCACGACGAAATGGTATCACCTTTGGATCAAATGTAAACTCAATCAACATCGGAGCCAAGAATGTAACACCATCCCAGTCCATACTAAAGACTGGCTCAAAGAATTGGAAAGGCAGAAGGCAGTCCCTATTGAAAGCAAAATTTAAAAAACCAAATTAGTTATAACATTGTATATTAAGTACATGACAACGCTTTACGTACAGAAATATCCTTAAACATGGTGGTTTGGAGTTAGTTAGCTTGTTGGAAGTATAAGAACATTAAACTTACAATTAGCAATAATTAATCAAAATTTTTTAAATCCTTATATTGGATTCCATGTCTACACCACCAGCACGAAAAGAAAAAAGTTATTTATTATCCATATTTTAAGAAGATATGATAAAAACACTGCCTGTAACTCTATAAAGTAACTCAAAAATACAATTGTAAATGTTTTCAATGAAATGGCAGTATATTCTAATCTCCTGATAAACTAAATTTATTATTAACTACTTTAAATATAATACTTATAAACACTTTTTTTTTTTTTTTTTTTTTTGCATTATCTTAATACTGTTAACCTGGTTTACTCGGAATTCTTACTATAACCAATGCACTTAGGAAAGTGATAAACAGGAATACTAAGATTGCACCTGATGATTCGAAGCTGAACGTCCGAGATCACTGGGCTATTGCCACCGACATCACTGAGCCATAGTGCCCCCGAACAAGTATTGTGAAATCACAAAACTTTTGTATGTTTATCTTTGAAATATTATCCACAAATCTTAGTTTTCCCGAGCAAAGGAAATTCTTCTAGTACTTTGGTACCTTTTTAATTCTGTCAGTGGGACCAATTTATGTTTTTAGTCCTGATTATCATTATATTAGTATTATATATTATTTTCTGGAAATGTTAGTGTAGACAGCAGAAAAGCAATTTTGTTTTTTCGGGAAAATATATATTTTGAAGCAACAATCCAATTGAATACAAAGTGATTAAAACATGTGGATGGTAAACAACAATTTGGTTTACGCTATTATGATTTGTTTCAGAAATGTTGAAATATATACAGCATATATATGTTTTCTAATACTGCCCACGAAACGAGAAATTTCTTGTCTTGTATCAAAAACGAGACGACAGTCGAGACAAAAAGTACGTTTGTTGAGACCAGCACTCCTTTTCCTATTAAATGAAATTTTTTATTCATAATGAATTTCCCAGAAGTCCCTACAGACGACTTTGTCCGATCTCCAAACATACTGTTTACCCATTCGGCTGAGACCTCTAGTTGGCCGAGTGCCAAGGAGAGTCTATCTTGATAGGAATGGACTGTAAAAGAAAAAGAAAAAGAAAAAGAAAAGGAAGGCGCTGTTTGAAGGCGCGGGTCGGCGGTAAAGGTATTGTTTGCAATGTTACCAACCCGGCGCAGCAAATCTATACCTGATAAGATTTTTTAAATGATCATAAGAGAATGAAATCAAAGTGGGCCTACAGCACTGAAAGCCAGATTACCGATTATTATTGTCCGTAGGACATGACTGGGGATCTACGGTGCAAGATGAAAAAAGAGAAATTCAAAATTTGGAGGAGGGGATAAGCACAATACTTTGCCTTCATTAGTTGACGGTATTGGCTCCATCATAATAAAATAACAAAACGACGCGCGTACACACACACGCTCACGCAAGCATAACCATGAAACAAGTAAGAAAAAGAAGCACAAGCGTATGTGTACTGTAGAGAAAGACAATAACTGAAGTTCTCCCGCGGGTTGCTGGCGCGATCAACCAAATGTCGAAGCCCCTAAAACACAATGCTAGGCTGCATTTAAAATGCGCGCGCCTGTTCACTGCGTGACATCATCACCTGACCAGAATGTATTGCTGACCTGGGACCAATTTTTAATAGGTTGGCAACTATGTTTAAACTTCCAACCTTCTTTCTCTCACTCCCAGAGGAGAAAACGAACACTTGTTGTCCGTACATACACATACCCATTTTTTGTAATGGACTCTTCTACTTCTGTCATGCGCAGAAGTGACGAGGGACCTAATGTCCGAGGGTAAACAGTAGTCATTGCTCACCAGATATTCATGTTGTGTGTGTTCAAATATATAGTATACAAGTCGTATGGCTATAAGTGTTGAGCGCATATATATATATTAGCTGAAATGGCCGTTCTTCACATGGGGAATAGGTTTATGGGAAATATTTGACAGTTATGCTTTGTATGCTAAAGGAGACGGTGACGATGGCAATGAATGAAATGGTAGAATGAAGAAAGTGAGAGGAAATGGAAAAACAGCAGCATCATTTCATATTTTGTTGGGTGAGCAAGATGATACACCGACATACGAACTGCATGTATTTTATTACTATATTAATATACAATCGATTGAAAACTATGGACCTCTCAAACTCAAGGGAGGGCAATTGTCCTACCTACTCACCCAAAATGACACCCTGGTATCTGTCCACGCACATGGTATTTGTCCATCACAAAGCCCACTTGGCACGATCTGGAATCGAATTAAGGGCCCCATGCAACAGAGGTAAATGCTCTACACCAGTGCTGTCCAAATGGCGGCCCGCGGGCCGCATGCGGGCGGCCCGCCAAAGCATTTTGCACGGCCCACAAAGCTTTCACGATTTACGATTCTTATTACTGATTGTATTTTCATTTAGAATCCACGGCAACACCTTTTCTAAAATCTTGGAGCTTGGTCGGGAAAGAGTGTCAGTGTTTGAAAGTACTTATTTGTGAAAGTGCATTTTCCACTATGAAAATTGTGAAGAATCGCTTCAGAAGCTGCCTTGGACTTTTTTCTCTTTCACATCTCCTGCGGCTCACAACGACAGGAATGAATGTAGATATCCCGGCCCTTGTAAACGCTGCTAGTAACCTTCATTTCTCACATTGAATTGAATATGTATATAATATTTAAAATACGTTCTTTAGATTTTTCTTTTCTAGCGTAATATAATAATAATAATAATAATAATAATAATAATAATAATAATAATAATAATAATAATAATAATTATTATTATTATTATTATTATTATTATTATTATTATTATTATTATTATTATTATTATTATTATTATTATTATTATTATTACCAGCTGCGGCCCTCCACTTTACTAGTAAAGACGGTTATGGCCCTCAGGCACATTATAATTGGACACCACTGCTCTACACTATGAATATGAAAAGCAGGATTGAAACTGACTGATCTGTTGCTTTCGATTAGTGATGGTTTCAGGAAGTCCCTGGGTCATATCATGGTCAATGTGGATTACCGATATTTTCACAGTTCTACTTTTTACCCTTTATGTACTGGAAGTTCTATGGGGAGAAATCTGATAATAGCCCTGTTTCGTATTCTCTACAACCCATACAAGTTCTCAGCTGCAACAATGCATCTGAAATTAAAATTGCTCATTTATCAAGTTTTGCGTATAGAAATTTTCAAGATCCTCTTTTGAAAGTGACCTTTGGAATTAATTATGCATACAAAGCTCAGTTCACGATACCTTAAAATACATGCGCATTATTGTTATTGCATCTCAGTAACATTGCCCAAGCTTACTACGGAAAATCGCAAATAAGAGTTGATGAGTATAAACTACGTACGAACATTTATAACGTTTCTTGAAAATTACAGATTGATATTATTATTGTGGGATTTGTGATTTGTACTCGCCAAATATATCTGAGTTTCATATATACACTAATTCTTGAGGAATCTTAATAATATCTTGATTTTCTTCTTTTTTTTTGCATAGTTATCTAATACTGTTGTAAACAGCTGACCTCTTTACGTAGACCTCAGTGTTGACACCGAGTTCTTACACCTGTTACTAGATGTCTCTGCTGATCTTTATTCTTACACAGTGAGTCTCTAAAACTGGGAAAGTTGAAATGTACTCAACACCGTTAAACAACGCGCGATATGATAGTACAAGTATCGCTCCGTATGTAACGGATAACATATTAAGATAACATATTCCTCTCTATTTCATCATCATTGAAAATGTAGAATTATCTAGTTTGGCCATAAATTCTGTTACAAAGGAAAAGTGAAAACCAACAATACAGTGGAAGTATTAACACGGTAACAATACAGTATTAACACGATACGTATAAAAAGAAAGTGATGCATACATTATTTAACTACAGTTTGCACTAAACATATTTTAAGATGTCCGCATTAGCACGTACACAGACTCGGAGTCTGGCGGGTCTCTCGTCTATTGTGACACGCATCCTTTCCACAGCAAATGTCACAGCAACCAATAAGCAATGCTTCAAACTGTTAACTTTGTAAGTGGCTCTTCTCGCATGCAACACCCTCAATTCGTAATCCAGGAAATTAAGGTTAGGGCTGCTAGAGGGCCAACCATTAATGGATATGAAGTCAGGCACATTATGCCCCAGCTTCACTTAGACTGATTTCGCCTTGTGGGCAGAAGAGAATCTTGCTGGAAAGTCTACTGAGGTGTTGTGAGCAGGGTGGTGGTCAAGTCATTCACTACACGCTGCAGTACACTGTTTTGGCACACCTGAGCAAAGGTTTTCACGATTTTCTAACAAAAATTAAGACGTGTGATGCCAGCATAGTTCACTCTTCACACAAAATGATTGCCGCGGGATGATGGCCTCTATGGGTTTTCGGAACCTTGTCCTGGCTTCCCGAAATGATGAGATAATATATCTTATCACTCTGGCGATTGAAGCTGTTTTTCACGATAAGCAGCTTTTCATCGGTGAAAGGAATGTCTATGTCCATTGTTCGCGAACCGCTGAAGCAGGCGTTCTCATTTACGCTGCCTTTTGCGACTTTAGATACGACATCAGAAAGTGTTCCATTGACCATCGGTAAGCTCGAAGACCAAGATCGTTTCTGAGTAGTCTGGACATCGTTCGCTTAGAGATGTTCATATCATGAGCCATCACTGCCCGTTTCCGTACGGTATTTCTCCTTACATGTGTCGTCATTATTATGACAGCTTTTGAAGTCCTTGCGTTTCGTGGGAAGTTTTCTCTCGGACGATCCTGAATGAGCCAAGTATCAAAGACTCACTGGACTGTGTGGTTCACAAACATGCAACTGATTTTGTTTTTAAAGTGTTGAAAATGTTATTCATTGGCTTTCAGTCTCTTTGTAGCGCTTTCACTGCTACTCGGTTTTCGTAATCACCCCATTCCATTGTGCTGTATGGGCTGAGTCTCTGTTTCTATAGCAGCACTCACAATGTGTAGTACATTTTACCCCCAGGTTCGTTCATTCTCCTCACAACGGACAGTGTTGCAGTTTCTAGAACGTAATTAACAGTATTTGTGGCCAGACTAGGTATATAAAGCAGTAAGTGCAAGTAAAAGGCAGTTATGATAATTATTTTTGTGTGTGAAAAGACAACTAGATTATCAGTCAAGAGCTATAGTGGGTTTCCAAAGTATTTAATTCGAGTTACTAAATATTTAAGAGTTGAATGTACATAAGATACGTAATACTATTCCACACATCACTGGGTGCTTATTAATATGTTACATATCTTGTGGATTATCTGATATGAAATTGTCAACATTCGTGATATCAAATGAATCATACATATATTGTAGAGAAAATTATAGAAAAACTGTAGAGGTATCACTGATCTTAGTCTTCCTACGGGTTATAATTATTTCCCTCGTATTTTAAAGTTTATAAAAAGTTAAGTCCCAAAATATATAATTATAGTCAAAACTATGTATATATAGGTCATAGCATGTGCCCAGCAACAACAGTAGCTCAAGATTACGATTATAATCTTTCCTTCACAAAGACAGACGTCCATCTACACAAAGATTTATTATAAGACTGACGCCCACGGAGACTTCCCGGTTAGTCGAGCCCTGGGGAAAGGAGTATGTCCAATATAAAAGCGTGCGAAGAGCACCACTTGTAAACACCACCACATGATTTTGTCTGTAAGTTTTCCTAAACAGGCTACAAAATACAAGTCAAAGTTATGAAAAACAATTAATCGTTTATAGAAAGACAAGTATTTGAGATACTTTTTAGTCGAACGCAGGAATTAAAATTAAACTTTCACATGGACACTAATGATAATCACTGATGCTTCCACCATTATCATCAATCCCTAACGTAGAACCATTGTATTAAAATTTGTATACTGTAAAAACTCGATAACTTAAGATATTTGTATTAACAAGCGATATGTCAATGTATATGATTACCTCTGGTTATTACCCATCCATTTTCACACTAAACTCCCAATTTCTTATCTATGCCTTGAAATTCTTGCACAAGAGCATGCTTAGTAGACATGAGTTTGCGAATCGATACAAACAAGTAGACCACGCACCCAAAGTTAAACTGTACGGTCGAGGGTGAGTTTGATTGCTGTTAATTTAGAAGAAATACTGAACACTCAAAGCAGATTAAACTCTGAAAAGTCCACGGTAGTATTAGCTTTGGAAGCGTAGGTAAAGAACACAAGTCGGAAACCTGCTCAAGTAATATTCGGAATTTTGCTTGTCTTTCTGCTATACACAGAATGGAAATGAAATGAAATGAAATCTTTAATTTTTACGTCCCATGTTTATGCCGGCTAGGCTAAAGGAGACGGTGATGATGAGAAATGAATAAAATGGTGAAATGAAGAAAGTGAGAGGAAATGGAAGAACCCCGAGAAAACCCACGCACATGGTGTTCCCTTGGGTGCTCACGGGAAAGCTCACTTGGCGCGAACTAGGATCGAACCCAGGACCCCATGCACCAGAGGTGAACGCTCTAAAACTGAGCCACTGCGGTCCCTATACATAATGTGGCCGATGGTCACGCCATGGTGGAATCAATAGCCACGATAGAATCGGTCCTACCGTGGGCGCGCTCGTAAAGGCAGTCTTTACGCAGTGAAACGCTTGTATGATGGACAGCGGGACAGTTCATTTAAGTGTCATATTCAGATCGAGTCTTTCACGACGGAAAGCTAACAGTGGTTTATTTCTACATAAAGTCTAGCAACAGGACTAGTTCAAAGGAACTACAGGGGGGGGGGGGGGGGGCGGTGGCTCAGTGCTAGAGCGTTTACCTCTGGTGCTTGGGGTCCCGGGTTCAAATCCTGCTCCCGTCAAGTGAACTTTGTGGTGGACAAACACCATGTACGTGGGTTTTCTCGGGGTTCTCCCGTTTCCTCCCACTTTCTTCATTCCACCATTTTATTCATCTCTCATCATCACCGTCTCCTTTAGCCTAACCGGCATAGGCGTGGGACGTAAAATTCAAAGATTTCATTTTTATCAAAGGAACTACACGACTAGAATTCCAAGTGCTGTGCGCAAGTTCACAAATCCAACTAAGAGTTCGGAGAAATTTATTTTAAGATTTCGGATCCCAGGTCGTATCATGTCTTATTCAAATCGAAAAATATAGCAACAAGATACTATCGATGGGAGAAACAAGACCTCCTGAATCTGACCCTCCAAGATCGTTAGCACTGGAAAGAAGGACCGAGAGCCACAGTAAGCGAAAACCGTGAAAAATCATGTTTATTTCCTTTCGACCCACTTAACAGCTACCTTACCTAGTTAACTTACCTCTTTTGGAAGAAGTTTGTGAGAGCAATTTTATAAAATTGTACAACAGGAGAAATATCTCCTTTACTCCTTTCCTCCTCCTTTTTATCAGGCTTATCTTTTTGTTCTTCTTGGTACTCTTTTTTGAGCTCAAGAACGCACTTGATAAGGGATGTACTAGTGTCCGTTATTTCTTCTTTCATTTTGATGAAGATCTCAGCTATCATGAAAATAACATTACATTTACAAAATATTCACGGAAAAGTAGTTCAGATATGTGTCACACTTAAAACTAAAGACTCATTTTGCTGTATTACAGAATGCAAGTTATATATAGGAACTTAAATTTGATAAAATGCAAGACAATATGGTATACATATTTAAAACTTTTAGAGAGTGAAGTAAATTACAGGAACAACTTAAGTTTTCGCAAGAAGTTATTACAATGCGGAAATATGAGTTATACTTGACAATTGACATTCACAACTTGAATCTGATGATACTTATAGGATTTCAATGGGAGCATGTACCAGTATTTTAATATGTACAGCCATATTGAAAAAAATAAAATAAATGAGAGCTCATTCCTGGTACCTTTTGATGTAAAGACAGGAAACGGTTATCATGCTCGCTTTACAATCGCGAGGTTGCAGCCGGCCATACTTACAGGCTTTTCCAGGTTTTTCAGTTTCACCAGGCGAATACCGAAATGCTACCTTCAATAGAAAGGACTTGACTTTTCCAGAACTTCCTTTGTATCTTTCATTGTTAATATTTCCAACGGGGCCTTCAAGTGTATCTTATACAGTCAGAAACCACACTAAGTATAGGTTGGAACTATCATTTCCTATACCTCCAACCTATACTTAATATTGTTTCTGACTATACACAACATAAATAAACAAATAACCTAGCACAAACAGAAGACAAAGGTTCTGAAAGAGATCTTTTAAACAATAGTTTTAAAAAAATATCAATTTTACAATACTATGGAGAGCTATTGCAGTTTTGAGTCCCGTAGCTCTCTTCTGTAGACTAACCGGGAAAAATACATACATGGCAATATCCTAAACACTCGGCTACAGAATAGACTGCAATTAATCGTGATTTGTGAAACAAAACATAAATGTGATAAGTACAACATGTTGCATGTTTTACAGTTTAACGCATATGAATGCACGGAAATAACACACCCTTGATTAACTGTTTTATCCCTTTCACTTACGACAATACGTGCAGTCAATACTCTTAAGTGCCAAGGAACACGTGTAATACTCAATTCTCATCCACCCATTTCTACTCGTTCTAAATAGCAGCATAGAAAAGATAGCCCGCATCTATGAATTTTAGTCAGGAAAGACGCAAGCAGTAGGATTAGATTAGGATTTTTTCATTAAACCATTTTTACACTTTGCAACATGAACTCTTCGACATTTGTTACGATGTAATGCTCTCCAGAGGAAAATGAAGGGAATATAAATCCGTTCAATATAAATCCGTTTGGACTGCACCGCCAAATATTCTGAATTTGTAGCATATGTGTGCAAAGTGAATGATCTATTCATTCACTTGCCAACAATAGTCGTGCCTGTGACAAGAAAGAAGCAATATCACAGCTTTATACATGTGTGAAAAATTATTTTTTCATATTCTTTTTGGCTGAACGATGTTTGAAATACATAATAAACGGTGCTCTGACAAGATTTCCACGAAACTGAAAGCTCACGTTTATAGCAGAATATTCAGTTAAACACTTTATACGTATATACAACATACAGAGGCAAATTTAACTTAGCAGTAAGTTCCAAGTTGAAATAGAATAGTATTAATGCGGCCTCCAAAATACATCGGAAGACAACTTGTATAAGCAAAAACGCACTCTTACCGGTAAACCTAAATACCAGAAAAATGAGACCAAAGAATGTGATGACATAGCCTTTCTTATGTCCTTTAGGCTAAAGAAAGAGAATGATTAACGGAAGAAAAAGATCATGAAAGACAGTGGAATGAGAACGTGGGAGGAAAGAGGAGAATCCCGAGAAAACGCATTGACACAATGTTGTACCACAAACAAAATGAGGAAAAGTTAACTGGTTCTACTCTTTGAAGTAACAAAATTAAAGCATAATTACTTACTATATTTTACAAATAGCTAATATCTTACGTTTTGTGAGATTTTGACAAATCAAGTTATTTTATCGATAGGATTTTAGAGGGTGAGATAAAACTAAGAAACAGTGCTATTTATTTCAGACTATAAAGAGACAAATGGTTCGAGATGGTACGACCATACTTTTTCAAGTTAAAAGAAGTACATGAAGATGAAGTTTTCTGATTGGTCGTATTGAACAATCAAGGAAGAAATCAAAATGTATTTTATTCTAGCTCTCTGAGTTTGCCCTGACAAATTTGGTACCACTAAGGGGTGTACGCTTTTGTCGCCTGTATTCACAGACTGACTGACTGTATTTTTGAGTATGGGTTCAGTACAATAACATGTTGCGCACAATGGAGAGAATCACTTCAAGAGAGCTAGCTGACTTGGTATGTTTGTATGGCGCACAAAACTACGAGTGACAAGAACAGCTCCTAAACCAGCAACGGTATCCAAATCGCCACGCACCCCATCAAGTTTGCTGTTACTTATCAACGACTGTGTAATACTTCGGTGATTACTTGGATAGGATTGAGAACGCACAGTGAGAATGCCGGAATTCAACGAACAAGTGTTAGTACACGCAGAATTAAATATCTCAACTTCTTTCCACACAATTTCCTATAATCTAAGAAGTCGTGTCACAAAAAGCAGCTCCATTCATTTCATATATAATATTAGCAAAGCATCAATCCTGTCAATTTTCCACTACGCCTACAATTTATACAAAAGTACTTTGAGCTCTGTCAAATGCAACTTACTTTTCCATTGTTAGTATTGCTTATCGAGTAACCATGACTCACGTGTGACGGAGTGTCTAATACTTATAATATGCATGTATGGAGTGACACTAACATCTATGCTACATTCTGCAACATATCAGCGAAGATTCCAGGTAAATGTGTGGGCAGGTATTATTAGCAACATTCTGACTGGACTCTACCTGTTACCTTTGCGGTTAAATGGCTGAAACTACTGCTACACCTATCTCATTGGCGTTTTGCTACAGTTGCTAGACGATGCATCACTGGCCACATGACTACAAATGTACCTATATCACTATAGAGCGCTCGCACTTTTGTGATTGTGTGCGTATTTGCATCAGCGATTTCCGAGACGGTAGATGGGACCAGTTTTGTGGCCTTTTTCACTACATTTGCGACCATTAGACTTGCTGAAGAGTCTCCAGTGGACAGCATCCTTACTGCAGCAGGACACATGCAAGACACTCATATTGTTTCTGACTCTGCTTGACAATCCATGGTCTGTCAATACGAGTAATGTGATCAAGTCAACGGAGGCTACTTTAAAAATTTTTCGCAAACGTGCGCATTATTAATATATATTGTACATTGGAATGATAAATGCACTCCAGGATGATCACTTCTTGATGTATTACTTTCTAATGACTTAAGAAATGTATGACATCCTCTACATACACTACCTTCCAGCTCTTGATATTGTTCATACTGTATCAAAGATCTAACACCGAAAATTACTCATTCTACGTACATTTAGATTGTTTAAACACAATGGCGTATTTGAGTTATTAGCAGAGCAGCAGAGGAAGCTGGTTACGTCACACGACTTCTCATTACGCACATACAGTAACTGATAAACCATCCACATCTGTCTCCATACAACGTTCAATAGTTTTGTTTCCACTCCAGCTCCTCAATTTAATTCTTCCTTTTCTTACTCTTTGTTCTTATGCAGCCACACATTAAATGAAATCTTTAAGATTTACATCCCACGTTTATGACGGTTAGGCTAGAGACGGTGATGATGAGAGATGAGTGAAATGAACAAAGTGGGAGGAAACGGGAGAACCCCGAGAAAACCCACGAGCACGGTGTTTGTCCACCAAAAAGTCCCCACGGCGCGAGCTGGGATCGATCCAGGGACCCCAAGTACCGGAGGTGAACATCTACCACTGAGCCACCGCACCCTTAGCCACACATTAAATATTACATTTCTACGCCATCCTGTATTGGAGATATCGACGAGCCGACAACTTTATGTTGCCTGTGTTGTAGTTCTGATATCCAACAGCATTTCGAGTCATCATTAAGTTAGAATATAGCAGATACTTCTTTACATCCCTTGGTCCATACTTCTAACAAGGTTAAGATTTCCTCTAAATGGTGTTTGGCTGTTGTTAATAGTTCAATTAGGACCTACGCTCTGAATTTCTCTCCCGGGAATTTTGCACGTGCCTAACGTCTATTAAATTAAGCGGATTTGGACCAATGTTGTTTGGAACTTTTTAGATCTTGTTTTGGTGCCAGGCATCACTTCCTAACCTTTTTCGGTTTAATTCCGTACTACCCTGAATATATAGATAGATAAATATAGGCATAGTAAATTTTTCCCCCTCGATTAGTGTTTATTTAATGATTTTTATACAATATCTTTGCTATCGATACAAATCCGAAACATTCATGATGGAAGCAAATAGCTCTGCTGCTGACGTCCAAATTAAATTTTAACCAATCATTTACTCAATACGAAATGTGCAATACCATAACGTCAATCGTAGTGTGGCAGTTTCTTTCAGATCAAAAGGACTGATTAAAAATTTTGGAATCTTTTTCATTGCTTTCAAACTATATGATGTTCTGTTTTATATTATCTCGATTACGTTCACTCTTCAAAAGAATCGTCAACTCTTATCTATTTTATACATATTTCACAAGTGAATCTGTGGACGTGTGAAATAAGACAAGAATATGCATCCCTATCATCGCAGTTCGAAAAAATTGTTGCCTGATCCATTCTTTAACATTTTTATATCTAGCTAAATGGGATTTTAAAAAAATGGAATGAAATCTTTAAGTTTTACGTCTCACGGTTATGCCGGCTAGGCTAAAGGAGACGGTGATGATGAGAAATGAATGAAATGGTGGAATGAAGAAAGTGGGAGGAAACGGGAGAACCCGAGGAAACCCACGCACACGGTGTTTGTCCACCATAAAGTTCACTTGGCGCGAGCTGGGATCGAACCAGGAGCCCCAAGCACCAGAGAAATGGGATTAAGCTGCAGGAACAAAATACAGATTAGTTTTGATTATGTGCAATGCTTTGCTCTGGTCAAGTTGGTATTTCATGGATGAAAGCACAGGCAGTTTAAAGGTACATGCATTTGCTTTTTTCCAATGCCCAGAACAGACATTCCAAATAAACATAAATTACAAATATATATTATTATGAATCTTTACTTACAAATATCATTCTGATTTGTCCCTTCATTCAGCAATTCAGTCCGGTCAGACATTAATGCATCATTCATTGATGAAAATTTCTTCACTTGCTCTAGCAGTTTTTCCAAATGAGACCTACGATATATATATATATATATATATAAAATCGTAGATATATTCCTCAATTTGTTCCTCTATGAACCAGTAACAAAACACTAAATATTAGAAGCCTCTTATTACAGAACACAATCGAATTTGTAGCTACAGCTATTGAATGAACTAATGTTAATAACCTAAAATGATTGAAGAGCTGTCTTATATATTAATCTAGAAGGCTGAATTGCTATTATGTATCTTTTGTTGCTGGTCTGTTCCAAAAATCATACTTGAATTTTCCCTGACTACTATTGTCAAGATATAAGTATGAAAAATGGGTTCAGTGGGATATAGTGGATGGAAGTTAATAATACAAACAATAACTACACAAAAGTGGAGGATATATGGGGCAGGTGGAGAGGGCAAAAGCTTTTCCCAAAGGCTTTTTTTTTCTTCTAAGCTTACGCTATTTTTTCTTTATATGTGTATCTATATTTTGCTTTAATCTAAAATTTGTATTTTCCGTATTCCAAGATTATGTTTATTATTCAAAAGGTTATCTGCAAGCACCAACCGATATCTGATATTGATATATACAGATATATTTACAGTCTTCCAGAGCGGGTTTTAACCATATTGTATATGTTTATCAATATTCTGTGAAAACTTGCACGTATTAAGCTACTATTTATGTATTCATGTTGCGACTAAAATATCGAATGATGTACCACTTGCAAAAAGAAAAGAAAGAAAAAACCTACAATAACTCGTAGTCAAAGAGATTTCCGGTGCAGGCACACACGTATAAAACACTTATTTTACAATTCAATTCCTTGTTGAAAAAGGTCTGGTACCTGCGAGGGAATGTCCTTAACCGGTCGCCGCATCACCTGGTCATCAGGGAAATTCTTTGCCGAAAAAGTGATCGAGATCGAGATGCTGGGAGAATGGTCACAAGAATATGATGGACACGGAAAGATTTCATACTTCAACTACTGCCTGCACCACTCTTTGAGTGAAACTTGGACGTGCACTCTTGTGCAACATGGCAATGTCTGTTGACCATTGTTGGGTATTTGAGATGTATTTCATGCAGTTCATCCTGCCGTAGTGGTGGTTTCACCCTGCCGAAGAAAGACCTGATGGACCACCCCACCATTATATTAGTCTTACCATCTGCGAGTGAAAAAGTAGTTTTAAAAACTGTCCTGGATGTTGATCAAAAACCAACCACTATCCTGACCATTTACGATTGTCGTAGGAGATCTACTTTTCATCAGAAGTGACAATCAGATGCAGGAAACCTCACGATTGTTCTAGATACTTAGAAAACATGACAGTTCTAAATGCCAATTGTTAATGACTTGCATCAATTTATGGGTGCCCATGGGTCCTTTTCACCTTATCGATTAAGCGGAGCCGGCGATACGTGATACGTTACATATCTAACTCGTTTGCAGTTGCACACTTTTCCAAAAGGTCGCTTACACAGCGTTCCCGAGAAGCTCATTAGAACATGCTATTGCATGCTATTGCTAGTTGGCTGTAAGATTCATTTTTCAATGTTGCCACTATTTCACTACTCTTGGTTCAAATGCATTATTCATGTTTTTCCCACTTAATGTGCAGAATGACCTAGTTTCAACTCGAAATGGAAAATCAAGCCCAATTCTGTTTTCCATGGTGCATTTTCACACCACTCTGTTCAACCATTGTCTCTTGACTGACTGGTCACCCAAGTCTTAATTTCTCAACATCTATGGAATTTGTGACATTGTACAAGTAGCTCGTCTGTCCATATATCATGTCGAATTTTCCCTGACTACTACTGTCACGATATAAATATGAAAAATTGGTTTAGTGAGGATAGGTTGTCTGGAAATTAATATTATAGACAATACAGTGCACGGTATGTTTCGTTATAAATGGTGCTACGGACATTTAAATCGGATCGACACAATACTTCACATCATGCTACTCCCACTAAACCCACCCATGACTTGACAATGATGCTAGCAGTGAAGAAAATTAGACGTTTAATATGAATACTTCAGCAAATAGGAAACGGGATACAGAAAAGCACACGTACGAATTAATTTATTAATGAAATAGTTGTGAATTGTTCAGTACTTTCAGCTATTTACAGTGACATGATGATTTTGAACCATTTTAAATGTAGAACCAAATTCTGACTTACCAAGTATTTATGTCTGCAACGTAAGTACAAGGTAACCAAAATAGTTCTTTCCGTTCTAGAGCAATGACAAAAAGCAATACAGTGAATGGAACGTACCTTTAGGTTTCAAAGTAATCTCTCTCAGCATCCAACACCATTTGCCAACGTTCCTGCAGCTGCACACTACCCTGATTATAAAACTTGGCTGTCATGGACGCAAAGAAATCCATGAGTGCGTTCCACAGGTATCCCTCATTTGAGAAGGATCTCCACAGAGGTGGTTGTCAAGGGAGTGAAATAGATGGTAGTCTGTTGGCGCAAGGTCCGGTGAATACAGTGCATAGCACTGTGTCTGCTAGCCAAGTTGCTGAAGAGTCTCCCGGGCACATTTTGCACCTACTGACGGCAGAGGTCAGCAGTGATGAACTGATCAGGAGGAAGGAGCTCGTAATGCACCACTTGCTCACAATTCCATTATGCAGAGAGTGTAACTTTTCGTGAGTGCAGAGGTGATCTTGTGGTGTGAGGAATAGGGTCACACAACCAATGTCTGCTACGTTTGGGAGTGTCATAGAGGCTTCGTCAACAGTGAGCAAGCTCTAAAGAATGGGTGTGTTCAAGTGCCAAACAAGTAAGGACAAACAGAGTGTCACTCGTTGTTCCTTGCTGGCTGCCGACAATGTATAAAGTACCCACTTGCTGAACTTGTATGACTTCCCTATCTCATGCAGGCGCAGTCTGGCTGTTTCAGTGGAAACATGGAACCTTTCTGGAAGTTCAACACACGTTAGACAACTGTCCTCCTTGGTGGTTGCTTTCAGGGTGGTCGTCCACTGCGTGGTTCATTCAAAAGATTCAAATCTCCCGAATGGAATATCTGGAACCAATGCCTGGCGATGCGTTCGTTTATGGCATTCTCCCCAAATGCCTGCCATATGCGGCGACTTGATGCGGCAGCTGACAGACCTACTTTAGAGTCATACTCCCAATACACGCGAACAAGCTATTATGATATCTACATTTCTCTTCGACATTAGACAAGCTATGACTGGTGTATGTGAGCAATGTGCCTGTATTACTGAAAGTATATTGAAGATTAACTCCCGATCGCTAGGCAGGTACATGCGTCATTTCGTTTCCTCTCTGTGAGCACATGATTAATAGCACATCAAACACGGCCAGAACTTTTTTGATTATCTTGTACAATGGATGAATTAAGCATGACATACTTACGCCAGTACTTTCAGTAACACTCGTTTCCGGTGCGTGCAAAGCAAGGGGCTACACATGGAACTTACAATGATTTTATACTGTGTTGGCTATTATATAAAAACAAGGAACTTTAAAGAATAAATAGATTAAAAGTATGAAAGGTGAGGACATGTATTGCATGAAAAAGGTGTGAACTATAAACTGGCCTATGTTTTAATTCGCCTAGCACCCACTATGTTGAAACTGAAGATGAGACTTCTGAGATCTTTTACTTTTCTTTTTGGGAAGTGACGAAATTACTTGATTCCTCCAGTAGGAAAAGGTACATGATTTGGCACAGACCACACAGGGTGAACCTGAAAGGAGTGCAAACTCTGGAAGGTTATTCATGACATCAAAAGAAGACAAAAAGTCATGTTGCATATTGTCGATTTCCGCGTCGTGTAAGAAATGAAATCTTTGAGCTTTACGTCCCATGGTTTTGCCGGCTAGGATAAAGGAGACGGTGATGACGAGAAATAAATAAAATGGTGGAATGAAGAAAGTGGGACGAAACTGGAGAACCCCGACGAAATCCACACACACGGTGTTTGTCCACCACAAAGTTCACTTGGCGCGAGCTGGGATCGAACCAGGGACCCCAAGCACCGGAGGTGAACGCTCTACCACTGAGTCACCGCGCCCCCCAAAAAGAAATTTAGCACGATATTAAGTTCATATGTACATTGCATAGAAAACGCTGAAAATAATAATAATAATAATAATAATAATAATAATAATAATAATATAATAATAATAATAATAATAATAATAATAATAATAATAATAATAATAATGAAACAACTTTTGTATTGCTGTCAGGTAACAATTAAAGAAACTAACCTGTATAATGTTGCTTTTTAATAAATTTTTAGCAGATATTTCCAGTATGTCACCCGGGCACTCTTCTTCGGGACTAAGGCTTAAAACATACTCTATGCTGTTATGATCTTTTGCGTTCCGTAAGCTTTTCAACCCTCCGTAAATTTAAATTCTGTTGTATGTCTTCCATCTTACGGATGGTTGAAAGACATATGGAATGCCGATCACAGAACTATATATTAATAAAAAAATATAGTATATGTGACCCTTGGAGTTAGTATATTAACTACTATAATATTAGGAGTTCGTATGTAACTGTATATACTGTACTATATATACTGTTTCGTTATAACGTAAATATACGAATAACAGTATAGAGGATATTTTTACACCTTAGTTCCAAAAAAGTGACCGTGAAAGGTACTAGAAATATTGGATAAAAATTCATTAAAAAGGAACATTATACATGTCAATTTCTGATATATATATATATATTCCATACGATCACCTATATGATACCTATCACGACAATATAACTGTTGTTAAGTAAAACTTTACATAATTTGGACATATATGATCAACCAAGTGTGAATACAGAAGCTATGTATTATTATTAATATTATATGTATGTAAATAAATTATTTACACAGTGATAATCTATAAATGAAGCATCATGCAACAGCATCCGGGAACAAACCGACAAACTTCGCATATGTGTTGAGGACCGAAATTCAAGAAAAGAAAGTTCAACTAAGACTTAAGTCTGAAACACCTAATACGGAGATAAGGTCAATTTAAGGTAACTAGTGGAACAGGTTTTAGGGTAGTTACACAAAGAAAAAACAACCGAAAAACTTCGCATTGTACATTTACTGTAGGCAGTCTTGGGAAGTAACGTAACGCAAGTAACGCGTTACTTTTTAAGTAACGTTTCCTAGTAACGCGTTACATTTTTTCCAAAGTAATTGTAACGGTAACGCGTTACAAATTTTTAAGTAACGTAACTAGTTTGCATTACTTTTCCTCGTTACATTTCGGATGAGTAACTACAATATATGTATATTTTTTTCGGAAACAAATGTTTCTTTCCTGTAAGTGAATTTCTCAGAATGGAACAATGGAGCATGAACAATGTCAGTGACCGACAATTCCTGCACTGTTCGCCTTTTCCCGTTTCACCTTATGACCTCTAGCAATGAAATTAGCATGTAAAACCTGTTATCACTTTTCATCTTAATGCAAGGCGTAACGGGAAATCTCGATGTGCATTTTCCCGTTTAGCCTTACGAACTTTACGTTGGTAGGCTTGCAAATACATTCATAGATACAATTTGATTTGTTTATTTACATAACAAAATATAGTGCCACTTGCTGCTTTTGGAAGATGAGGAAAGCCTCAGGGAAATCACGTGTACTGATTGCAAGCACCTGGAAGATTTTGTCTTAGATTTTGACAGCTCCAAATCAATACATTCAGTTAGTGAACTACGAGTGCAATGGTACTGGTAGTCTATTTTACTTTGAATGGTGTTGTTTTTATAAAGATGGAGAACGAAAATATTTTATCGTTCGAACATTTGAAAGAATACTTTTTCTTAAAAGCTGAAGATGATGGTGAATAGCAGTGGCGTATTTAGGAGTGGGACTTCCGGGCTTAACCCCCCCCCCCCCACTATAGTAAAGTATATAAAATATCTTGCAGAATTTTCACATTTTCAGGCAAAGCCCCATCGAAACAAAATCGTAAGTACGCCACTGCTGAACAGAATTTAAAAGTAAAGTGGTGCCTCGGCGGGAAATATTTATCAACAATTAGGGTGCCATAATGAACGACATTCAGTAAGGGTTTAATATGAATAAAGGGTGTTCTGATGACCAGGCCTACTTTATTGATGTAATGTTGATAGTATGTAATATTAGGGTTCTTTTAGATCAATTTGCATATCCTAAAGTCCCGTTGATTATAGAGTTTGGAACAACTAGCTTTAAAGAGCATGTATCGATTTTAGAGTTATTGGCAATTTTGATTCACCCCCAGTTCATGTGTTCTCATTTCGTCAGTTGTAGTGTAATGTTTCTCTATATTCTGTTCTTTTAATTTTACATAGCAACATTGTTATTATTATATAATTAGTTTAGCAGAATAATAACAAGCAACCATTTTTCTAACGCACAGGGATGGGCACGAGTCAAGCTAAAACTCGACTCGAATCCAAGTTGACTTTCGAGTCGAGTCAAAAGTAATATTCTCGAGTCGAGTTCCGAACCGATTCACTGTTTTTGGCGTCGAGTTTCGAGTCGAGTCGAGTTTGATAAGTGGCTCGCTCGTTTTGAAATCATAGGCTGATTACACTGGAAAGCGAAAGCCATGAGAAATGTAAGCTAAGCAGTAATATGGAATACTTTTAGTGTTGCTCACGAGAGGGGACACTGCTCGCATCTCGTCTCGTCTCGATAGCAAGACTACAAGAGATTTTTTATAACAAGCTTAGCTCGGCTCGGCTTAACTAAACCGATGGCTCGAGCCGGCTCGCTTGGGGTGAACCATCGGCTCGAACTGGCTTGGTTGGGATAAGCCATCTGCTCGGTTCGACTCAACTGAGCGAAGGACTCTAGCAGATTCGGTTGGGTGAGTTGTTGGCTCAGCTCACTTCTCGGTTTGAGTCGATAGTGAATGAGCTGTGAGCCGATCTGCTCGAGTCGTTGACAATTCCAAACCCGGGCCGAGCAGTTTTGAAGATATTTAGCCAGTGCCCTATAACTTTTAACAACGTTTGGCTCGAGCCCGAATACTCAACCTAGACCCTCAACCCAAATTCAGAAGCTCGTGAACAATGTCCTTTACTCCTAGACTTCACGACTACCGAGGTTGGCAATCAACTACTTTTTTAGTATTCATACATAAACCGCCTATCTTTCATGTTTATACACAGTGTTGTTATAATAATAATAATAATAATAATAATAATAATAATAATAATAATAATAATAATAGAAGAAGAAGAAGTTGTAGTAGTAGTAGTACCATTGATTATTATATTGTCTATGTAAGATACTTGAAGAGAGTACTCGAAACTATACACCAGATTTGACTCGAGTCGAGTCGAGTTGGAGGAAATTTTTCAAGCCGAGTTCTCGGGTCGAGCTCAAAGATGTCTGTTTCTAGTCGAATCGAGTTTCAAAGAAAACTTGCTCGAATTCACTCGTGCCCATCCCTACGAGTAACGCAGTATGGCATTTTAGTCAATGTTACATTACATCAAAATGTTGATATAGTTGTCAAGTAAAAATTTGTTCTTGCATTTACATAAATCGATTCAGAAAGTGCAATAATAATAATAATAATAATAATAATAATAGCGGTAGTAATAGCAGTACGGAAAACTGAAGTAATAAGATTTTTTCTACATATTCAAAGTTTCAGACCTAAAAGTAACAGTTACTTTTTTGAGGCAAGTAACGCGTTACATTTTAAGAGAAAGTAAAGTAACTTGTAACGCATTACATTTTTACAAGTAACTTACCCAACACTGACTGTAGGGCTCTCTGTTAGAACAAGAAAGCATTACAATGACTGTTTATCACTTCGCAACGATGTGCTGTACAAATTAAATAGTGTGAACAAACAACCTTATGACCAATTCTACTGATTAACTTAAATTGAACTCATTCGTAATTACGCGTTTCCGACCAAAGTCGCTGATAAACTTTTTTTTTTTTTTCTTTCTTGTATTGAGATCTTGAACACGTATGTGAAGTTTGTCGATTTATTCCCACAACACCCAATTTATCAATGGATGTCAAGGACGCAAACACATGCATAGATGCTACTAATAGTTTTTCGAGATTTCTTTATCCATATGCGCTAGTAGTTTTAATTTTCGAGACATCTTATATAACAACGAATTAACTTAAGTCGTGTATTACATAAATTAAAGGGTTACTATAACAGCATTACAGAGAATTTATTTACATACCTCACCCTGAAATCCATATGCGCCATAGAACGCTGTTCTCGTTCCTTCTTTCGAGATTGCTTCGATTCCTTATGCATTTGAAATGCTTTTGAAAAAGCGTTATTCACTTCTTCCATTTCTTCTTTATCCATTTCATCCAAGTCTACTGATTCCTGAAAAATTACATGCAAATTGTTCCCTTTTTTCTTTCAGAAAATATTTTTTTTTTACTCAGTTTTAATAACAACCATACAGCACAAAAAAAAAAAAAAAAAAAAATATTACTATGCTGATGAAAGCCGTCTGACTCCCGCATATATACAAAAGAAACACAATGATTTAACATTTGTGTACTGTGAAAGTGTGTACTGCAAATATGTCAGCATATATATTTATCCCTAGGTAGTTAATCTCCATCCACTAACCTATGTTTTGACAATGTTGACGCCAGCGAGAATTCAACGCTAACAGGGAACAGAAAACAAGGCCAGTATCTTTTGCATCTATATATATATTAAAAAAAAAAAAAAAAAAAAAAAAAAAATCTGTGAAAAAGATCGTTCGATGATTCTTTCTCCACCGTCGTTTTTTTTCTTCAAATAATCAAGTAATTCGTAAAATGGGGAATAACAGTTTGCTTATTAGAGTTAAGCCCATTATTGCATGGCGTATAATTAACTGGAAGCTGTTATATCGATGTCCGGTGTGGCTTCTTGATTAGAATTTTTAGTTTTTCACATATTTGGGCTTACTATTGATAACAGTATGAAGAAAAAGAATAAGAAAAACAAAAAGCATAATTCGAAATGGATCAGCAATGTTTTGTTGTCATTAGCAGGGTGAGTACTATTCTTGCTTATATGACTGTGCGTTCAGATATATGAATTTTGTCTATTGTTCTTACATGGTAAAAGTATAGTCTTCATAAACAAAATGTCTAGAGTTTGGTTACTTATATACTTCTAACCTAGTGAAACGATATATTTTATGCGTACAATATATTGCACGTCATGTACAATAAGCTTTTTCCCTATAGTTTCTAAATGTTAAAATGGCTCAGTATTTAAATTAATTTTATTATCAACGCTTGCGGTGGTTCCATTTTATAAATGTTCCCCTTTCCTCCTTAAAAATAATAATAATAATAAAAAAAAAAACGAAAACGCTGAAACACGACTTTCCTTATTTTTAACGAAGAGTTCATATGTCGAGTTCCATAACTCTAACGCTTGTGATTCCCGAGATACATTAGTCTTGGAGGAAATTTTGAATTTCTCTGGACCTCCTTAAAATGAATATTTCCAAAAACCTTTCCTTCTTCCATACTTTCGTGACAAAGGAATATACTCTCCAAAATTTACATTACTATCTATAGTAGTACAGATGAAAAAGAATATTACGCAGTTCTGACTACTACTAATATTTTGTTGTGAAAAACTCCATCTGCGCGGGTTTCCTCTGGGCTTTCTCGTTTCCCCGCATTCCCTTCCACCATTTCGTTCATTCTCATCATCTCTGTCTCCCTTAGAATTGGAGCACAAGTGAGATATTAAAATGATAATAATAAGAATAAGCTTAGTCAAGTCTTAGCTCACTAGACTAGTGGCTTGGGCGCGCGTCTCTGGTGTGTACAGGTTTCCGGGTTCAAAACGCATTACAGTGGCTTGGTTTCCACAAACTGTAGGTCTACATCTCATAACCTCAGCACCGAAAATGTACTCAGAACTTCAATCAATCAACCAAAATAAATGAAGTCAAAAACATACATCGGATCACAGTAGTAGACAGGTCATTATTTTGAACTACACATTGGAAAAATTATTTAAGGGTATAGTTAAAGCTCGCCTCATCAACGAGAAGTATTTTGCACAAATCTTGTGGTCAACCATTCTAATTACTACTATTCCACCTTCTCACTCAGTTTCACAAGCAATGGAGGCTATACCTATTATATCCAGACATTAACAAGATTTCTTATCAAAATAATCGCTTCACTTTAAGTTCTTAAAAATTGTGAAAGTTTATACTTTTTAAAAATCCCATCACGGAAACTGCATCCAAGGTAGACCTATTGATTGCTCGGGTTAGTGTTTAAACTTCTTTCTCGGCGCCGAAGTTGTATGCCTACTGAGCAAGTACTGACCACTTAATTGTAAAGAAGCAAAGAAAGTTTAAATTAATATTTAGTAAACAAATTCTCATTTAATCTGATATCTGATCTACTACTCGTGTTTGTATCCGCAACAATTATTCCATCAGGGAAATGAAATGAAATCATTAAGTTTTACGTCCTACAGTTATGCCTGCTAGGTTAAAGGAGATGGTGATGATGAGGAATAAATGAAATGGTGAAATGAAGAAAGTGGGAGGAAACGGGATAACCCCGAGAAAACCAACGCACAACGGTGTTTGTCCACCCGAAAGTTCACTTGACATGAGCTGGGATCGAACCGAGGACTACATGCTATTCCCATCAGGAATCAAACACACGCACAAAGTTCGCGCATCAGCTACTTTTCAGTTAAGGTGTTCACATGGACTATCTTGATGTAGACAAACCCATGTCTCACAGAGAATCAAACCCATGATGCCATAGCGATGAAGTTTACCGTTAAACTAACTAACCACTGAAGTTTCTTTCCAAGAAATTGTGTCTATTAAATAGCCAGAGTTCTGTTTGGAATTTTGTTAGTAAATAAATAAAAATAATCACAGGTACTCTGCATACACAATCTTTAAGTTTCCAATTCACTTGCACTCAATCTCTGAAGTCTGTGGCTCGTTTCGTTTATTACCAAATTTTCAATGCTTGAATTGATAGATTTACAAATAAACAATTGGTTGTTTGTTGATGAGAGTTTATAGTCACTCGGAGCAGCGAGGCTATCCTACAAGTTAACACTGGATCCGAACTGGGAATCAAACTCTGGGCTCACATGCCACAGGCAGTATACTAATACTCGCAAGAGAGCTTATTAGAAGTATATAATGAAAATGTTCGCTCTTATTCCTTCTTCAAACTTGCTGATTGACTGATTTGTACTTAACTCTAGCAGTGAGCAGAGATGCTATATAATTACAATGAAACCTACAGTTTAAGGAGGGATCTGAAACAGTTTAGTGAATCTGATGCTCTTTCACTGCGAACTGAGCTATTTCGCGCGTATGATTATATGGTTAGCATAAGCGCCTTATGTGCATAACACTCGGGTTCGATTCCAGGCGAAAGATCATATGGTTCGAATCACATCATAAGCTGTAGATCTATGTCTTCTATAGCCTTGGTTCTGAAAGGGATGCCAAACTTCAATCCAACCACCGGGAATTGAACTCAAAACCTCGTTCATCGAGGGAATGCACAATAGCCATTTTCTTTATTATTTTTGTTTTAAATCAAAAATTGAAGTACTCACCTGCTTTTCCCGTCTTTTCTTTTTCTCGCAAACATGAGGGACATCACGCAAACACTGAGAGGAGTTTAAAAATGCAGATGCTTTCCAGTGGAATTCGAACCCAGAATAAACCGCGTCTTGTAATCCGCAGCAGAACGCTGCAGACAATTCAATCATCTATAGATACCGGCGACTAGATCAATGAGGAGGGTTTTTCAAACTTACCGTATTTGTTGCTATTACATGTTGAGTAATATCATTGGATTTTTATGTTTCGTGAATTAAGTTTTGTGGCATATTAAAAATCCGATAATATTGTTTTCATCTACAAATAATAATCAACACTGATAAATCAAATGGTGAGTGCCGAAACTTCTTTTCCATTATTAGTAAATCAACAAAAAGAACACCACTACGTTACTACTCCATGTTCAATTTCAGGGTATTTTTTTTTTTTTTTACTTTACAACTTATTTAAGAGATGAGAAGTAACACAATGTTTCATTAGCAAACGTAGCTGACAAGTTTTGTAGCGCTAAAATAATCTGTAATATATAGAGTGGTCGAAAAGTAGGTATACATCCCTGCATTGATCAAGTATAACATTCTAGTTTATGGATTTATTTTCTTCGGCTCTTTCAAGCTTAAGATATGAGTAAAAACATATTAAGAACAAATAATAAAGAATTTAAGTCTATCTAATGGATAATAATAAGAAATAATATAAATGCAATTAGCTTATCAATACAGTACTGTATACCTACATTTGAGCAACAATGTATATAGCATAGATGGCCATTTTCCACTGGGCTCGCTCGGACTCGCGCTCACCTGTCTCAACTGGGCTCGCACTCAGTCGCGCTCGCGCTCACTTCTCTCAACTGAGCTCGTATTCACTCGGGCTCGCGTTCATCTCTCTGGACTGGGCTCGCACTCACTTGGGCTCGCGATCACTTCTCCCAACTGGGCTCGCGCTCGCACTCAGTAATCTTATCTGGGCTTGCACTCATCTCTCTCGACTGGGCTCGCGCTCATCTCTCTCGACTGGGCTCACACTCACTCGGGTTCGCGCTCACCTGTCTCAACTGGACTCGCGATCACTTCTCCCAACTGGGCTCGCGCTCACTCTCGCTCGCACTCACTCGGGCTCGCGCTCACTTGTCTCAACTGGACTCGCGATCACTTCTCCCAACTGAGCTCGCGCTCGCACTCACTGATCTTATCTGGGCTCGCGCTCACTTCTGTCCACTGGGCTTGCACTCACCCGGTCTCGAGCTCACTTGTCTCAACTGGGCTCGCGCTTACGTATTTCATTGGGGCTCGATCTCAATTGCACTCGGGCTCACTTCTCTGAGTTGGGCTCGCATTGACTTGTTTCATTGAGGCTCGGGCTCAATTATTGAGCCCGAGCCCAGTTGAGCGCAAGAGCCATGCTCGCGAGCTTGTACACCTTAATAGGCTGATTAATGGCGTATGCCCCCTCCAATTTCAACCCTGATGGAGTTGTTACAATTAATCGGTGTTTTCTAACTTTTCCTATTTTTGCGGCAGCCCAAACTATTATCTAAATCGATTTTTGTTAAAATAATGTGTCACTTTTATATCGATTTTCATTGTTTCTGTTTGCAGAATCTATGTGGATAGGGCTATCATTTAGTTACAAAATAATGTTTTTTCTTATTTCATAGAAATATCTGACACGTTAATACTAAACTTCGTTAAAACAGGTGCTTTAATAAAATGAACTAGTCCTTCAAGTCATAGGTTGTTTATGCAGCTGAAATTTGAAATACTGTTGATTGATTAATTGATTATCTTTCACCGTCCCCTTTCATCAGCGAGGCTATATGAGACATGGACTTATAGTTCCATGGACTTATAGTGGAATCTGAACCACTGTCGTTTAATACTTTCCCACAGGGAATCTAACACAAAAGTCGCGCGTGCTAGCCACTAGACCAGTGGAAGGACTTGTAATACTGTTGTCCAATGATTTTTATTAGGAATAAATTATAGGTGATTTTTTTTTATCGTTTAATCAGCGTAACGAAGATGTCCAAACTGATTGTGAAATGATAATGCAAGTATTGAACCATTGTGTAGTCCACAATCCAGTATACACCTTCTGAACCCCTGTCACCAAGGCATTCAAAGTGAATGTGTTAGTGCTCTAAAGAATGTTAACCCTCCCCCCGTCCCATCCCCATTGTTAAGAAACCAACTATCCAACCCCGAGTCAGCGAAGCGGAAATCGATCTTGGCCGATGATAATTTTGTGCTCAGGAACTGCAATCCCAGATATGTTAAAAGCAGACGTTCACCTTCAAGTTTTATTGTGTTCCCAAGCCTCGAGGCTCATTTATTGTCGTGCTCTGTAGATAATAGCTATGTATCTGAGATCATGCTTCAATACCATACACGGAGAAAAAAGCGTATGTGGCGTATGTAAAATCGTATGTTACATTTGTAAATCCTGTAGTTTTTGGACTGCAAACGTATAGCTGAAAACGCATGTTTTATAATACTTTCTGTAAGTGTTCCATGTGTACGTACTTTCCGTATAAAACAATATGGGCGGTCAGGATCTCATATACAAATGAACAAACAAGGGAACGTATAGCCTGTTAGCCTGTTGGCCTCTATCTAGAATCTGAGGGAGTGAATAGTTTGTATTAACAAACAAGCAATATTTTGTAAAGTTAATTCTGCAGTAGTTTATTTCTTTACGTTTCCAACTTCTGATGAAAAAATAGGCCTATTAAGTGATATGACACCTCCATGAATACCGGGATGATATAGTCTTAATGCGATGTCTTTACATGTTTTTTCTGAAACCTGGAGCCCCACAATAGTATTCCCATTCGGGCCTGCATCTTTTAAGTCCATTAGATTACTTTTTGCCCTTACTTTGAAGCAAGAAAACCTTAATTTTTTAACTTTGTGACTTCCCTCAGGAGCAACCTCTACTTTTAATTATGTATTTGAAAGCATATTGTCCTGCTAAAATACATTAAATATGAATATTTCTTAATTTAGGCTAAGTTTAAGAGTATTAAAACTGAAAATTTGAAAATATGCATTGATTATAGCATGTATTTTGTTAAAACACACCAAAGAAAATTAGAAGTTAATGAAAGCTCAATAAAGATGTTTATGAATGAAATTTACGTCATAACATCAGTTTGAGTCGAGAAGTCATGTGTAATACTTTCGAAAATGGTAAGCATATTGTGGTTCTAGTTTTCAATTCATCTTTACATTTCCTTATGTATATTAAAAGCCGGTTCTTTAATGGAGTAACATAACGGAAAAATAGTATCTATATAAAATTAGGTAATATTAAGGACTGCGTTAAAAGAGGAAATGTAATTATGTCAATTTACGAAGCTATCGTGAAATTTAGAATGTTTTGTATTTGTTTGTTTGGAGCTTAATATTATTTTTCATCAGTGAGGTTATATGAGATCTCGCTCGTCTGGAAGATAAGAATACTTACCACTTATTCACAGTGAATCAATATGAATAAGTGCCTGGCAACCCTTAGCTATTTCGTCAGGTATGTGCTAATCTTCACGGTAATAAGATTTGATAAATCCGCAATGAAAATATTGTGTCAACAACATCAAAATCGAATTGTAACCAGGGGTAAAAATGGATCTGAAAAGGTTGGGGAAGGCATGACGTTATACTGCCCCCGTGCCTATCTGTGCCCACTATATTTTTTTAGGAAGTAGAGGGACGCCATAGATATTTTTGAAAGAGGGGGATGACGTCCCTCGTGTTTTCCCTCACTTTTAACACTGGTTGTAACAAACGACTCGCCATCGTTTCAGGGTAGCTTTCGAAAAATGACTTTAATGAAAGGAGGTGTGTGTGTGTGTGTGTG